>NC_083344.1:39479177-39781943 GCF_019175385.1 Lycium barbarum | reverse complement strand
TATATGAACTATGCTAGAGTTGTTGGATTGTTGACTTGGGATTTGTTGTATTCATATGAGTGACGAAGAATGATGTTAATTACATCTAATTGAGATTGTAGAATCATCTAGAAGTAATAGAATGGGATTGGGTGAAGAAAACACCATTAATGAAGGTTGTGGAGCTTCATGCCCACCAAGTGTTTGATAAAATGCTTAGATGACCAAAGAATGAATATTATTGCTAATATAGAATCCCTTTGACTTGTATTGATATAGATCAAAGTTGAGAGGGTTGACGAACATTGTATTATGCTCAAAGGCTGGAATTGAGGTATGTGAGGCTAACTATCTACGTTAGGGAATGTTCGTGATTCTCCCTACGCCTCATTCTTCATACTTGTTAGAAATTTGACTCAGAATATAGTTAGCTCTAGTTTTCATGAAATGATATAGAACTGTTATCTTCTAGGGTTGCAGTTACAGAATTCGTTCATGGTTGTCACTTTGAACATCATGAACCCAACACGTAATCCTTATAGACTTATGCATTATTATCACATGAGTCTCAGTCAGTGTATAACCAGTTAACTGCAAGAGTCCCCGAATCAGAAACAGTTATCGTGCTATCAGCTATAGCCAGTCTCAGTTTTGTAAAATATCAATGTTGAACACCTGTATCTGTACTTTTGGGCCCTAGGCCACAATTTATGCATACGTATTGCTTGGGCCAGAGGCCACAGTTTTGTGCACATTATTTGGGCCCTAGGCCACAGTTATATATATACAGTTTTACAGGTGATTCTTCATCCAGAACAGGGAGTACTTCAGCTTCTTGCTTTCCTGTTTAGTTCAGTTTCAGTTTCAGTTTCAGTTCCAGTATTTTATTGCTTCAGTTTCTTTACATACCAGTACAATTCAAATGTACTGATGTCCCTTTTTATTGCTTGGGGGCCTGCATCTCGCGATGCAGGTAACGATACACAGGTTGACGACTCAGCTAATTAGGAGTGCATGTATTAGCTACTGGTGAGCCCCACATTTCTTCGGGGCGGTGTCAGCTATCCAGTTATTTCAGTTTATAGATAGCTCTATCATTCAGTACTCTTAGAGGCTTCATAGACACACTTCAGACAGTCAGATATTTATTATGTTAGCCTTGTTGGCAGTTGTTTAATCGTTTTGGTTTAGCCATGTTGGCTACTGTCAGATATATTTTAGATTGTCTAAGTATTTCCGCATTATGATTTAAGTCAGACCTTTAGTATATCATCATGTGTTTAGTTGTTTCCACATTCAGTTACGTTTTGGTATCTCATGTTGATTCAGTCAGCCAGTTGGTTCGCTCGGTCACATGCAGTCAGGCACCGGGTGCCGTGTTACGCCCAGGCCCAGGTTCGGGGCGTGACAAAGCTTGGTATCAGAGCCCTAGGTTCAAGTGTCTTAGGGAGTCTATGAAGCCGTGTCCAGTGGGGTCTCTTTTATATGTGTGAAGGCCCCACACATATAAATAGTTGACCACCAAGACATTCAGGATTTGTCTCATTTCTTTCTACTCTAGATCGTGTCATGAAGCTTAGAGAGATAAGTAACTTCTCTTCCTATCGAATTACGTACGTTTCGAATGCGTAGGAGACGAACAGGTAATTCAAGGTCCAAGTAAGGATGTTTACCCATAGGGGGTACAATTGTGCAGTACTTACTGGTAACGAATGACACTTCAAGTGCTATTGAAAGTGGAATACAATGTAAGATGCCCGAGAAGGGGTGTAGTAGAAAGAATGGTATGTTGCATGATAATGATATTCTTGAGAAAGGAGAATGGGATACCACAGGGAGAGGATATTAGAGAAATTAGAAAAGGAGCTAAGTCTGCAGGAAACGTAAATCATGAAACATCTCAAAGAAGTGGTGGCAGACAGTTTTCTACCGGAGGTCATCAGGACCCACTCTATCTGCAGTTAAAGATTGAAAGGGAAAATAAACAGGAAAGTGTAACAGGTACAGTTTGAGTTTGACATATGAGGTAAGTTCATCATTTTTATATTGTTATTAAAATTGGGAGCCCTGTGTGGCTATGATATGATATGACATATATGTATATATGTTGGCCTTGTGAGGCATTGTTGGTATTTTCTGCGTGCAGGTTTTGAGATAGTAAGAAATACAAAGGAAACTCTGCCAAAATTTTCCTAGAAATAGAATGAGAATGAGATATCAGTTCGTAGTATGTCTTGAAAGGTCTTGTCAACAGTAATGATAGGATTTGACCAAGTTGCAAGTCTGACTTCGAGAAATAAAGTTAATTGTAAAATTGATAGTAATAGTAATTATGAGGTCAATATCGATATGGTAAAGAGTAATGCTAGGATAATTTGGAAGGACTTGTGATACTAAGAGATGATATGGAAAAGACTGGCCAATCTTAATGGAGTATTATATTGAGGTATCGACTGAATTGATAAGCAGGGATAAATTACGACGAGTTTATATGTAAAAGAAGTAATAGTATGATTGAGACAAGAATACCAAGGAGGAAGAGTTGTGACGAATATGAATGATTTTAGTTTGTTTAAGTTTTAGTCAGATCAGAGTTAGAGAGTATGACGGCTGTAAGTTAATTCAGAAGTAATTATTATTATGAGATAAGGAGATGTGACAGTCCTCTCTTAAGCTATGTGAGTAAGTGTTTATTCGAGATGGGTATAGTCTGATATGACTTTGAAGTGTATAGAAGCTTGGGTATCTTTCGTATAAGATAGATAAAGGTTTCTTAAGTGTGATCCATAGTTCAGAAAAGATAGTATACAACCATAGAATAGCGTCAGATGATGAGGGAGAGTTAGAAATAACTTAGGTTATTCAGAGCAGAATAAGAAAATATGAAGCTAGCAGGTGATTAACAGAAAAATAGTAAGTAAGTTTTGAGTAGATACAACGCATTAGCAATTTCAGCAGAACTATTAGAAATATGATTTGATTTCCTATTCAGATGAACACCTTGAGTGGGTGACAGTTCAGATACATCCAAATATGTGTGTTAGAAACCAAGGGCTTAAGTTAAGTTTAGAGTCGAGTGATTAATGGAAGAAGAAATCAACTAAGTCGTAAGACAGCAAACTACAGAAGAATAACCTTTAAGAGTTGTCAAAAAGGGTTTGTCCTAAGATTTACAGTGTGAGCATAGTTAAGTCATTAAGATGGAGTATGCCAGTTATGAATACAGGAGCAACCCGTTCATGTAAGTAAATTTAGTTTTTCCCTATGAGAAATTGCTCAGATGTGAGTCAAAAAAAAAAAACGTCAGTGTTGTAGAGTACAAAGGAATTACAGAAGATAAGGAAGGTTAATTGGATCCCATCAAAAGAGAAGAATTTGTAAGTATAAGACGTTAGCCTTGGTCTAAGGGGGAGATGCATAAATCGCTAGTAAGTCCAGTGAGATAATTGAAGACCCGAAGGGTTAGTATGAGATATGAAGAACCTTAATTCAGTTAGGTTGGCATAATGAGAGAGTCTTCATAGGGAATATGCCTAAACCGAAATGAGTAGAATGATGTCGGACGAATCGTGTCAAGTTCAATTATTATTGATTAGGCGATCACAGAAAAGCTATGAGATCATGCCCAGTTATAGTGCCATTGCACGAGACTCTAATCTTTAAGGTGCTAGTCAAAGACTTAGCGCACAACAGTACTATGAGTATTTTAGGAAGTATCTCCAAAAAACAAAAAAAAAAAAAAAATCAAGTATGGGAAGTATGGCCCATAATTTAGGCAAACAAGAGAATTAAGGTGAAAGAAGTTCACCGATTATCCAAGATAGGAATTCGACTTTCGAACTCCGAAGTGGGTGGAGTTGTTGCCCAGAACGTGGCTTATTCCTCCTTAGTCATCGAAGTTAGAGAGAAGCAGTTTGGTGATTTCTACTTGCTGCAGATGAAAGAGGGGATTCACGAATAGAAAGCCTTAGCTTTTGAACAAGGGGGAGATAATGGTACCTTGAGATACCGAGGCAGATTATGCGTTCCAGATGTAGATGGACTAAAAGAGCTAATTATATCAGAAGCTCACCATTCTAGGTCTACCTCGTTCAGCTAGGAGGCATGATTTAATTCGGGTGATTGTGGACAGACTTACGAAGTCAGCGCACTTCTTGCCAGTTAAGACCACAGATTGAACAGAAGATTATGCCAAGCCATGTGTTAACGAAATTTCCCGATTGTATGGGATCCTAGTGTCCATTATTTAAGATTATGGTGCTCAGTTCACAGCGAACTTAAAAAAAAAATCCTTTCAGAAAGCATTGGGTACCAAGGTGAACCTTAGCACAGCTTTTCATCCTCAGACAAATGGTCAGACAGATACGCTATTCAGATCTCATGTTATAATATTCATGTTAGTTCAATACTTAGATATCAGTCCAGTATTTAGCTAATCCATTATTCAGCTAATTCAGTATTCAATCAGTTCAGTATTCAGCTAATCCAGTATTCAGTCAGCTCAGTATTTAGCTAATCCAGTATTCAATTAGCTCAGTATTCAGTCAACCCAGTCTTCAGTCAGTACAATAGACATTCAGTTTAGTATCTCAGCAGTTTAGTAATCTTGTATTCACTCAATTCAGTAAGCTTGTGTCCTTGATTTCAAGGTAATTGGGATGGTACCATTTGAGGCTCTGTATGGGCGGAGGTGCAGATCACCAATCGGTTGGTTCGAATTTGGTGAAGCAGAGTTGTTAGGACCAGATTTGGTTTATCAGGCTATGGAGAAAGTCAAGTTAATACAGGAGCGTTTGAAAACGGCTCAGAGTCGCCAGAAGTCTTATGCAGATGTGAGGCGAAGGGACTTAGAATTTTCAGTTGACGATTGGGTGTTCCTTAAAGTCTCACCTATGAAAGGTGTTATGCGATTTGGCAAGAAAGGGAAGCTCAGTCCCAGATATATTGGACCTAACAGAATTTTACGAAAGGTCGGTCTAGTAGCTTATGAACTTGAGTTGCCACAAGATTTGGCTGATGTACATCCCGTGTTTCATGTGTCCATGTTGAGGAAGTGTGTGGGAGATCCATCGTGTTACATCCGGCATTTGTGCATATTCGAAAAATTCGAGATAACTGGACTTATAATGAATGAGGCTATATTTGGATTTTACTTAGTATGAATGTGTTGGCTATGACAACATTAGTGTGGAAATACGAGAGGAGGCCAAGGGCAAAATAGGAATTTTGGGAATTGGTTTCGGAAATTACAAATTATGATCCATAGCCAATTGGGCCAAAAAAAAAAAAAAAAAAAAAACTAAGGCCCAAAGTGAAGAAGTGGCCGGCCAAGCCCAAGCCCAAGTCCATGGAATTTATTCCATGTGACCAATTAATTAAGAGGATAAGTATGTATATTTATATCAATGTTCATCCTTAGAACATTCAAGAAAAATCAAGAGCAAGAATAGGAGAGGGTCACGGCCAAGATAGAGAGAAAGAAAGGAAAAAAGAAAAAAAAATCTTGTAGGTAAATCCTTGGTTCAAAAATTCATTTTTTGTGGGATTATTACTAAGTGCGATTTTCTCTACAAAGTGATATAAGTATCTTGGCAAGAAAGTAGTGTTGGTGGAAAGTGAAGAACTTGAAGAAAAGGTGAGAATCAATTCATTTTCTTATGTTATGAAGTTTGGTTTATGTTGTAATATGTAGAAGTAAGTAGAAATTATGAAAATATGGAAGTTTGCAAAGTGGGTGTGTTTATATGATGGAGGCCGTGTGTGTGTATTTATTGTATGTTATGATGACTTGAATTTATGTTATAATCTAGTTGTGCTGATGGTGGAATTTGTATTAGAAATGAAAGTTGAATGAATTAGTGGAAGTTGGAAAATGTAGGAATGTGGCCGTGTGTTGTAGGGATTGAAATGGAAGTGAATTAAATTTCTTTAGTATGCTAATTGTGTTATTGTGAAGTGAATGAAAGAATAATGGTTTTTGTTGTCATGGAAAACTTGTTGTTAAGTTGTTGTAAGAAACTATGCAACCTTATTATAGTTTATGTAAGTGTGGAAATGAAAGTAGTAAGATGAAAATTATGATTGTCATTGATGATGTTGGAAGATATAAATATGTCATGAACATATATGCTAAAGATTAGAAGTTGTGGGTGAAATATGACTTTGGTAGTAAGCTTGTATATTGCGTATACCTTATGTATATTTGGTGAAAACGATATGATATGCCTCCGAATCATGTTGTAGTGATCTTGATAAGTGATGAATATGAAAATAATAAGATTGGTTTGGAAGTGTAAGGTCGGGATGAAAGATATTGTGTTATGTCGGAAAGATGGCTAGTTATGCCATATTATGTGTTTTTATGCTTGTTGTTGTTATTGATGTTGTTGATATTGTTGTTGGGTTGTTGTTGGTTGTTTGGAGCCGAGTTGAATCTCGGGGAGGCTATATGTATAGGGGAGGTGCTGCCCAAATTCTTATAGACAAGTATCGGTTAAGATTAGAAATGTTAAGTCTCATGAATAGTAACTGGTAAATGTGACCATTTGCAGTTTTTGAGCGAGACAGGAATCGAGTTTGGACGAGCGTAGGATGCAACCAAGGTATGTAAAGCCTACCCCTTCATTCTTAGGCATGTTCTGAATGTAATAGGCTCGGCCGCGAGCCTTAAGTACGACTCCGTTCCTCGGAATTCGAGATGGAAATCCGCTCCAATTCCTTCAGTAAGATTGAATCATTTCTCTTATAACTTGTCCCTAAAGTGAACCTTTGTATAAAACTTTCCTAAGCGGAGTCGGAATACTTCCAAATGATTATGGATGACCTCATAAGGTCTATTATCAGTGATTTACATATGTCGCCTTGAGTTGGTCCGAGGCGGGCCCACAAGGCCCGATGCTTTCTGTATAACCCTAATTACTTTGGTTCTGTCCGATTTTCTCAGAAAACATCTGGACTATTATTTTGATTATGAAATGACTATTTTTATGCAAATCTTACAAAATGATTTCTGGACATCTGAGAATCTGATTCTGATAATAATCTGTCGTGCCTTCCCAAGTAGGACATAGGCGCGTATTATGCATACTATCCGGATACTCTGATTTGACTCGCCGTTTGGCACCCTTCAGTTTGATTGAGTCTGTATGTATGTGGTTTCCCATTAATCCGTTCGTGGCTGTCTCAATGCATTCCTTCACTGCGTCCCGGGCCAGGTTCTGTTATCGTGCATATTCCTCTGCATTGTTCACCGCGTCCCTCGGTGTGCGGGCCGGGATCTATTTATATCTGTATGATATTATGATCTGTGTATGGGGATGGCGGCCAGGATGGCATATGATCTGATCTGATTCTGTCTGTCCACCGCGTCCCGTACTAAGAGGGTCGGGTTCTGTTACCGTGCCCCCAGACAGGGCCGGGATCTGTATGTATGTATGCATGTGCCATCAGCATTTATATAAGCACATGCCTCTGTATGATTCTGTATGACTCTATATGATTCTGTATAACTCTGTATGATTCTACATACATAATTCTGTCCGTCCGTCTGGATTACAATTTTGTCTGTATGTCCGTATGGTTTACGATTCTATGTGTCTGTCTGAACCATGATTCTGTCCGTCTGTCGGGATTATGATTCCGTCCGTCCGTTTGATTTATGGTTTTGTCCGCTATATATATATATTCTTCCGGTTCAGACTATGATTATGTTTGTTGTGTTTCTGCTTTACATACTCGGTACATTTTTCGTACTGACCCCCCGTTCTTCGGGGGGGGGGGCTGCGCTACATGCCCGCAGGTACAGACGCACCAGGTGATACGCCGCCAGCTTTGGGCATCGATTCTGCTGTTTTGGAAGAGCTCCTTTGATCCGGAGCAAATACTTTTGGTATATATCTTCTGTCATCTGTAGACTCTGTATGTATGGTATTTTGGGGTACGGCGGGGCCCTGTCCCGTCATCTGATTCTGTATGTCTGTAGAGGCCTGTAGATAGATATGTGGGTTACGGGTTTCATCTGTTTAGGTAAGTACGAACGATTTTGTGACTCCATCTGTATGTTAACCTCATCGGCTTGTCTGTAAATTTCTGTATGTCCAGGTATGCGTATGTTTGCGCGCGCGCCGTCTATGTATTAGCTTGATTCTGTAAACATCTGTTTGAAAAAAAAATTATGTATGGTACGCCAATTCGGTTAGGTAGGTACGTATGGGTATCCAGTTAGGATACCAGTCGCGGCCCACGGGGTTGGGTCGTGACAGAAGTGGTATCAGAGCGGTTAGTCCTCGGTATGTCTACAGGCCGTGTCTAGTAGAGTCTTGTTTATCGGTGTGTTGTGCACCACATCTATAAACAGGAGGCTACAGGGCATCTAGGATGTTACCCTTCTTTGAATCTTAGATCGTGCGATAGAACTGTATTAGTAGGATGATCCCCTCCTGACGATTTGTTATGTTTTCAGCGATGCCTCCGAAGAAGGCAACAGCTGCCCAGAAGGGCAAAGCGGGGGTCGCGGTAGGAGAAACCAGCCGGGCCCAGAGAGTTACCAGGGCCAGTGCGCGGTTAGCGCTTGAGGATGAGCCCCTGTCAGCCGGCTCTGTTACACCGCCCTTATCGGAGGAGATTGGAGCAGCAGCAGCTGCTGATCAGAGGGCGGCTCCACCGCGAGCTCCCGGGATTCCAGTGCCCGAGCCTCCAGCTCCACAGCCAGGGGCGGAGGACAGGGCCATGCGAGATGCGGTTCAGTTATTGACCACACTAATGACAGAGCAGGTTCGCAGGCATAGAATTGGGGGTGGTCGTCCGGACAGATATGAAAGCTCCAGGGCTCGTGAGTTTTTGACATGTAATCCTCCAAAATTCTCCGGGATAAAACCCGAAGAGCACCCCCAGGAGTTCATTAGAAAGATGGAGAGTACGATACGGTTGATTAAGGCTTCGCCGACTGAGTCCGTCGAGTTGGCTTCGTATCGGTTATATGAGGTAGCGGCGAACTGGTATGAGTCCTGGCAGCTATCTAGGGGTGACGATGCTTCCCCAGCAGTATGGGCCGAGTTTACTAAGGCCTTTCTTGATCATTTTCTACCTCCAGAGCTGCGGAGAGCTAGGGTTGATCGATTCTTGAACTTGAGACAGAACGGTAGAAGTGTTCGAGAGTATAGCCTAGAGTTTGACTCACTGGCTAGGTATGCACCCGCTATAGTAGCTGAGATGGCCGACAGGGTGCACCGGTACGTGATGGGGCTGGACCCTTATTTGATTGATAGTTGTTTGGCGGTGGCTTCTCAGCCAGGGATGCATATTGCCCGGGTACAGGCGCACGCCCAGGGCGTGGAGGACCGACGTAGGGAACGTCGGCCTGATAGGGGTCACGACAGGAGCCGACCTAAGAGAACCAGATCGGCCGGGTATTCAGGGGGATTTCAGAGCGAGTTTTCTCAGCGGCAGGGTAACAGGTATTCGTCCCAGCCAGCACACAGTATGCCCCCACAGTTCTCAGGACAGAGCTCCAGAGTTCCAGGCTCACAGGTGAGCAGAGGTCCCGGTCAATCGAGGCCACCCATACCCCCATGTTCCTACTGTGGGAGACCCCACCCGGGGGAGTGTTATCGCGCTACGGGCGCTTGTTATTTTTGTGGCAGCCCAGATCATCGTGTCAGAGAGTGCCCGCATAAGTGTGGTTCAGGTTCAGTCCAGCCTGCTGGGTCAGTTGCTGGCTCATCTTCTCCTTCGGCAGCCGTACGCCCCACGGGGCGAGGAGCACCAGCACCAGCACCAGCGCCAGCGAGTCGTGGCAGAGGTCGTGGTACACCTTCTGGTTACAGCGATCCTTCGAACCGCGTATTTGCATTGACCGGCCGGCAGGACCCAGGAGCGTCTTCAAGCGCACACCCAGGTATGTTAGTGATCTTTTCTTGAGGGATATGTGTATGAATGGGTCTATGCTTTATCATATTATGTGATTTTCTTCTTCTGGGTATTAATAAGAGCAAGGTAATTGTTAACCTGATAGACATTGAGAATTCGGAAGGGCGATATGGAAATTGTATGGTTTAGCCCGGGGTGGGACCCACTATGAGAATTTTCCGAAAATTTACTAAGATCCCGATCTGCCCTAAATTACGTGACGAAGGTCGTGCGGGGCAGTCGACGAAATTATACTGGCCCTAATGCGTCCAAACGCATGAAAGTTTCGAGGTTAAGCGTGCTAAGGCCAGGGCAATTCTGGGATGGGTGACCCCCCTGGGAAGTAATGCAAAATTTTTCACAAGTGTAAGTATGATAGGTATAAATGGAAATTTGGGATAACCTAAAGGAAAAGAGAATGTGTGGAGTAACTAGTGCCCTTACAGAAGTCGCGCAGACTGATGCGGACTAAATGGGCGAAAATAAAAAGCGCAATACCGCCCGGAAATTGAGCGAATTTAAATAACGGTCGGAGGTGTTCGTCAGTAAGATATTAACAACTGTGTATGTGTGTATGTTTATGTGTATGATTTTCGTCTGGTGCCCATATGGGTAACTTAGTCTGGTACGACGATATCTGGAAAAGAAAATGAGTATGGATAGTAGGAAAGATGAAGAATAAGAAATGTGAATAAACAGAATCCTTGAAAGAGTTGACAAGCGACGCGAAAGAAGATTTGTATGACAATTTGACGAACAAGTTTATGAATGAGTAAACAGGGTCCGATGAGATAATCTGTGACACAATGGTCGGAGTGAATAACGAGATGCAGACAAAGGGAAATTTTCGTGAATCACTGGAGCCTAAATAGGAGTGGTCTGATTCTAATCAAAACTCTGTTTGTTGTACTTCTGCACCTCTGATTCTGATAAGGCTCGGTCTATCACGCCTCTGTACTTCTGAATCCGATTACGTTTCTGTCTAATACACCTCTGTCCGATTGACTCTGGACATGAATCTGTCTGATATAACTCTGTATGTCTGACTCTGATTACGAATCTGTTCAATACATCTCTGTATGTCTGATTCTGATAACGAATCCGTCTGGTACATCTCTGTACGTCTGATTCTGATTACGAATCCTTCTGATACATCTCTGTACGTCTGACTCTGATCTCGGATCTGTCTGATACCCTCCCATACATTTGACTTTGACTACAAATCCATCCGCCATAGTTTAGTACGTTTGCCTCCGATTACGAATCCGTCCGATATGCTCCTGTGCGTCCGATCCCAGTTCTGAATCTGTTTGGTACGACGTGGAATCATGATGATGTGGTAAGGAACCGAGGAGTATGAGAAGAAGTGATAGTAAGTATAATGTCTGAAAAGCTTTGAAGGAAAAGGAAGAAGGGACATAGCGTCCGTAAAAGAGCGAAAAGCATTCCTCTGATATTAGAATGTAGCTCATGACCCAGTGACTGTGTGGGATATGAGAGAATACGTTATGAAAGCATACGAGTCAGTAATGTGAAGAATTACTCCATCATATTGGTAAAGAATCCATATCGAAAAGTCAACAAAGGACGATTATAAAAGGAACCCTCCCGAAGTAGTATGATGCCCCATGAGGTCAATTTAACATTCGAGGACGAATGTTTTAAAGGGGGGGAGGATGTTACATCCGGCATTTTTGCATATTCGAAAAATTCGAGATAACTGGACTTATAATGAATGAGGCTATATTTGGATTTTACTTAGTATGAATGTGTTGGCTATGACAACATTGGTGTGGAAATACGATAGGAGGCCAAGGGCAAAATAGGAATTTTGGGAATTGGTTTCGGAAATTACAAATTATGATCCATAGCCAATTGGGCCAAAAAAAATAATAAGAAAACTAAGGCCCAAAGTGAAGAAGTGGCCGGCCAAGCCCAAGCCCAAGTCCATGGAATTTATTCCATGTGACCAATTAATTAAGAGGATAAGTATGTATATTTATATCAATGTTCATCCTTAGAACATTCAAGAAAAATCAAGAGCAAGAATAGGAGAGGGTCAGGGCCAAGATAGAGAGAAAGAAAGGAAAAAAGAAAAAAAATTCTTGGAGGTAAATCCTTGGTTCAAAAATCCATTTCTTGTGGGATTATTACTAAGTGCGATTTTCTCTACAAAGTGATATAAGTATCTTGGCAAGAAAGTAGTGTTGGCGGCAAGTGAAGAACTTGAAGAAAAGGTGAGAATCAATTCATTTTCTTATGTTATGAAGTTTGGTTTATGTTGTAATATGTAGAAGTAAGTAGAAATTATGAAAATATGGAAGTTTGCAAAGTGGGTGTGTTTATATGATGGAGGCCGTGTGTGTGTATTTATTGTATGTTATGATGACTTGAATTTATGTTATAATCTAGTTGTGCTGATGGTGGAATTTGTATTAGAAATGAAAGTTGAATGAATTAGTGGAAGTTGGAAAATGTAGGAATGTGGCCGTGTGTTGTAGGGATTGAAATGGAAGTGAATTAAATTTCTTTAGTATGCTAATTGTGTTATTGTGAAGTGAATGAAAGAATAATGGTTTTTGTTGTCATGGAAAACTTGTTGTTAAGTTGTTGTAAGAAACTATGCAACCTTATTATAGTTTATGTAAGTGTGGAAATGAAAGTAGTAAGATGAAAATTATGATTGTCATTGATGATGTTGGAAGATATAAATATGTCATGAACATATATGCTAAAGATTAGAAGTTGTGGGTGAAATATGACTTTGGTAGTAAGCTTGTATATTGCGTATACCTTATGTATATTTGGTGAAAACGATATGATATGCCTCCGAATCATGTTGTAGTGATCTTGATAAGTGATGAATATGAAAATAATAAGATTGGTTTGGAAGTATAAGGTCGGGATGAAAGATATTGTGTTATGTCGGAAAGATGGCTAGTTATGCCATATTATGTGTTTTTATGCTTGTTGTTGTTATTGATGTTGTTGATATTGTTGTTGGGTTGTTGTTGGTTGTTTGGAGCCGAGTTGAATCTCGGGGAGGCTATATGTATAGGGGAGGTGCTGCCCAAATTCTTATAGACAAGTATCGGTTAAGATTAGAAATGTTAAGTCTCATGAATAGTAACTGGTAAATGTGACCATTTGCAGTTTTTGAGCGAGACAGGAATCGAGTTTGGACGAGCGTAGGATGCAACCAAGGTATGTAAAGCCTACCCCTTCATTCTTAGGCATGTTCTGAATGTAATAGGCTCGGCCGCGAGCCTTAAGTACGACTCCGTTCCTCGGAATTCGAGATGAAAATCCGCTCCAATTCCTTCAGTAAGATTGAATCATTTCTCTTATAACTTGTCCCTAAAGTGAACCTTTGTATAAAACTTTCCTAAGCGGAGTCGGAATACTTCCAAATGATTATGGATGACCTCATAAGGTCTATTATCAGTGATTTACATATGTCGCCTTGAGTTGGTCCGAGGCGGGCCCACAAGGCCCGATGCTTTCTGTATAACCCTAATTACTTTGGTTCTGTCCGATTTTCTCAGAAAACATCTGGACTATTATTTTGATTATGAAATGACTATTTTTATGCAAATCTTACAAAATGATTTCTGGACATCTGAGAATCTGATTCTGATAATAATCTGTCGTGCCTTCCCAAGTAGGACATAGGCGCGTATTATGCATACTATCCGGATACTCTGATTTGACTCGCCGTTTGGCACCCTTCAGTTTGATTGAGTCTGTATGTATGTGGTTTCTCATTAATCCGTTCGTGGCTGTCTCAATGCCTTCCTTCACTGCGTCCCGGGCCAGGTTCTGTTATCGTGCATATTCCTCTGCATTGTTCACCGCGTCCCTCGGTGTGCGGGCCGGGATCTGTTTATATCTGTATGATATTATGATCTGTGTATGGGGATGGCGGCCAGGATGGCATATGATCTGATCTGATTATGTCTGTCCACCGCGTCCCGTACTAAGAGGGTCGGGTTCTGTTACCGTGCCCCCAGACAGGGCCGGGATCTGTATGTATGTATGCATGTGCCATCAGCATTTATATAAGCACATGCCTCTGTATGATTCTGTATGACTCTATATGATTCTGTATAACTCTGTATGATTCTACATACATAATTCTGTCCGTCCGTCTGGATTACAATTTTGTCTGTATGTCCGTATGGTTTACGATTCTATGTGTCTGTCTGAACCATGATTCTGTCCGTCTGTCGAGATTATGATTCCGTCCGTCCGTTTGATTTATGGTTTTGTCCGCTATATATATATATTCTTCCGGTTCAGACTATGATTATGTTTGTTGTGTTTCTGCTTTACATACTCGGTACATTTTTCGTACTGACCCCCCGTTCTTCGGGGGGGGGGGGGGGGGCTGCGCTACATGCCCGCAGGTACAGACGCACCAGGTGATACGCCGCCAGCTTTGGGCATCGATTCTGCTGTTTTGGAAGAGCTCCTTTGATCCGGAGCAAATACTTTTGGTATATATCTTCTGTCATCTGTAGACTCTGTATGTATGGTATTTTGGGGTACGGCGGGGCCCTGTCCCGTCATCTGATTCTGTATGTCTGTAGAGGCCTGTAGATAGATATGTGGGTTACGGGTTTCATCTGTTTAGGTAAGTACGAACGATTTTGTGACTCCATCTGTATGTTAACCTCATCGGCTTGTCTGTAAATTTCTGTATGTCCAGGTATGCGTATGTTTGCGCGCGCGCCGTATATGTATTAGCTTGATTCTGTAAACACCTGTTTGAAAAAAAAATTATGTATGGTACGCCAATTCGGTTAGGTAGGTACGTATGGGTATCCAGTTAGGATACCAGTCGCGGCCCACGGGGTTGGGTCGTGACAGAAGTGGTATCAGAGCGGTTAGTCCTCGGTATGTCTACATGCCGTGTCTAGTAGAGTCTTGTTTATCGGTGTGTTGTGCACCACATCTATAAACAGGAGGCTACAGGGCATCTAGGATGTTACCCTTCTTTGAATCTTAGATCGTGCGATAGAACTGTATTAGTAGGATGATCCCCTCCTGACGATTTGTTATGTTTTCAGCGATGCCTCCGAAGAAGGCAACAGCTGCCCAGAAGGGCAAAGCGGGGGTCGAGGTAGGAGAAACCAGCCGGGCCCAGAGAGTTACCAGGGCCAGTGCGCGGTTAGCGCTTGAGGATGAGCCCCTGTCAGCCGGCTCTGTTACACCGCCCTTATCGGAGGAGATTGGAGCAGCAGCAGCTGCTGATCAGAGGGCGGCTCCACCGCGAGCTCCCGGGATTCCACTGCCCGAGCCTCCAGCTCCACAGCCCGGGGCGGAGGACAGGGCCATGCGAGATGCGGTTCAGAGCAGGTTCGCAGGCATGGAATTGGGGGTGGTCGTGCGGACAGTTATGAAAGCTCCAGGGCTCGTGAGTTTTTGACATGTAATCCTCCAGAATTCTCCGGGATAAAACCCGAAGAGGACCCCCAGGAGTTCATTAGAAAGATGGAGAGTACGATACGGTTGATTAAGGCTTCGCCGACTGAGTCCGTCGAGTTGGCTTCGTATCGGTTATATGAGGTAGCGGCGAACTGGTATGAGTCCTGGCAGCTATCCAGGGGTGACGATGCTTCCCCAGCAGTATGGGCCGAGTTTACTAAGGCCTTTATTGATCATTTTCTACCTCCAGAGCTGCGGAGAGCTAGGGTTGATCGATTCTTGAACTTGAGACAGAACGGTAGAAGTGTTCGAGAGTATAGCCTAGAGTTTGACTCACTGGCTAGGTATGCACCTGCTATAGTAGCTGAGATGGCCGACAGGGTGCACCGGTACGTGATGGGGCTGGACCCTTATTTGATTGATAGTTGTTTGGCGGTGGCTTCTCAGCCAGGGATGCATATTGCCCGGGTACAGGCGCACGCCCAGGGCGTGGAGGACCGACGTAGGGAACGTCGGCCTGATAGGGGTCACGACAGGAGCCGGCCTAAGAGAACCAGATCGGCCGGGTATTCAGGGGGATTTCAGGGCGAGTTTTCTCAGCGGCAGGGTAACAGGTATTCGTCCCAGCCAGCACACAGTATGCCCCCACAGTTCTCAGGACAGAGCTCCAGAGTTCCAGGCTCACAGGTGAGCAGAGGTCCCGGTCAATCGAGGCCACCCATACCCCCATGTTCCTACTGTGGGAGACCCCACCCGGGGGAGTGTTATCGCGCTACGGGCGCTTGTTATATTTGTGGCAGCCCAGATCATCGTGTCAGAGAGTGCCCGCATAAGGGCCCCTAGTTGGGTCGTGACACATCGTTGGTCGTTCCTGCTGATACTATAACAGTTAAGGATGGTTTGACATATGAGGAGATCCCCGTAGCCATTCTTGACCGTCAAGTTCGCAAGTTGAGAACTAAGGAAGTAGCCTCAGTGAAAGTCCTGTGGAGGAGTCAAAAAGTTGAGGAAGCTACATGCGAAGCCGAGGAAGATATGAAATCCATGTACCCGCACTTGTTTCATCCTGCAGAAGAGATTTATGATAAAGCACCAAGATTTTGAGGTATGTAAGCTTTCTTTTCATGCTATTGGTCGTGTGTGGCCAATTTATAATGCTATTGTGATGTAGCCCTGTGAGGCAATGATATTATGGGTTGTTGTGACAGGTTGGTAGTGCCTTATTACAGGGGAAACTCTGGCGAAATTTTTGTAGAATCCCGAATGGTTATCATTCGAGGACGAATGATCCCAAGGGGGAGTGTCGCGACCCAACTAGGGGCCGTGACGAGTACCCGATACTTGTACCGAGCACCCCTTGTCTATCGTTTTACCTTTACCTCTTAGCAAGCCATGTAAACAGAGCCATTTTTTTTTTGAACATTAACATTAGCGGCGTCATTCTGAACATAGACTAATAAACTTCGTTATCACTTATACATCAACATTAACATGCCAAAACACCATATATCTAACTGTACTTAACTGACTGTACATAACTGTCTACGAGCCTCTAGACGTAGTACACTTGTACATAGAAAGGGCTGAGTACTGCCGTGCCCGAATATATATACACAAAATAGTACCAAGGAAGTGAGGCTCCGGAATAACTGGAGCATTGTCAACACTGCTGGTAGAGCTTCTAAGTATCAAATCCGCCTGTCTGCTGACCTGCGCGGCATGAAACACAGCGTCCACAAGAAGGGACGTCAGTACGAATAGTGTACCGAGTATGTAAGGCATGAATAGTAGCATACGAAAAGTATAAAACGGAAATAACGACATAAGAGAATAATAGCACATGTCCTGAGGTAGAAACATAACCTGTATATGTATATACCCTTGGCAGGTGCTATGCGTACTTAGCTTTCCTTTAAGAATCTTTCCTTGTTCATATACATATACATATAAAATAGGACATCTCATATTGCCGAGGCGTCGGCAGCCGATCCATTTAACCATAAATATACACATCCCGCGTCCGGGCATCCCGCGTCCGGGCATCCCGCGTCCGGGACGATATCATATCATGTAATGCCAACTGATCAGGTGGATATGCGTTCATAACGCTCTGCCCTTACCTCCATTTTCCCCGTATACACATGCATATATCATGTACATATATCAACGTCTATAGCGCTCTAGCTCTTTCATCATATACATATACGTGTGTCATGTAGGTACATCAGCGTCTATAGCGCTCTAGCTCTTTCGTCATGTGCATATTTTAAAAATATATACGCATATCCTACATACATTTACATGTCTTATATGCATTTACGTATCCTATAAACATATATCTCATATGCACGCAGGAGAGCCCAAAGAAGCATCATGTAGTCATCGGAGTGACGTAAAGTCGGTAACCTCTGATTACATTATAGAATACTCGTGATCGCTTTGTCTCACCTTGAAGGAACGAGTATTTTAAGGTGAGACTATCAACGGGGAATAATATTAAAGTAAACGTAGAATGAAATCGGGGCATCATAGATGACAGTTCATAGACTTTGAAATCTTTTAGAAAATAAAGTCATAGCTAGGAAATATAAATAATATTCAAAAATTAGTTTATCATTTTCATGTTTACATAAGATACTTAGCTTAGTCATCTTAGTCATAGAGTCGTTCCGGTAGTACGTATCATAGGCATATTCTCTTATCTAACATCATTGTTATCATTATCGTCATGGAAGTGCCCTCGTTAGAGGAGTCACAGTACTTATCATTTGGTAACGAAATCGGGATAAAAGTTCCCTTTGGATTCACTTTAAGTAAGTCAAGCAAGACTGTAAGGAAAAATCCAAGAGTAGCGGGCCCACCTCGGGCCGGATGAGGTAGCGTATACGATTTACGTATGTTACGTGTCATAGCGTTACTTGTGAGGGTCTTAGGGTAATCGGGTCCCATTTATACAAGTTCTAAGGGTGTAGGAGGTTTTTCCAACAATTGGCACACTTTCTAGTTCAATTCTATTGAACAAAAAGTGGAAAACTTTAGGTACGGATTCCGGGGAACCGAGTTGTCCCCGAGGCTCGTACCCAACTTATTTCAACTAAGACATGCCATAGAAAGAAGGGTGAAGCCTTACATACCTCTTTCCGCTCCTTTTGCTATTCCAAATTCACGTCACAATTTCGTCAAAATCTGCAAATTGGTCGTTTTTACCAAAACTCTCATTAGTATACTTAGAGTTGAAATCTTAAGGAAACGCTTGGCTACCGATATTTCGGCAGCATTTCCTCTGTAAATATACCATCCTCAACATTCAACATAGCCAAATTCTCAACCAACACAATCCGGGAATTCAAACCCGGCCAAACTATTAACATAATCAACAATCGCACTAGCAATTCACATATTTCATCCAAGATGCATGATTTCAATTTATTACCTTCTTCAAAACCTTCCGACTCCAATGACCACGATAACAACCTTATAGTATATATTCCAACGACATCATACCAATATCATTACATACTATCCATGCAAGAACATTATTCTTCAACAATACCAATAGTCGTAATATCATTTCCAACACCAACATATGCCATAAAACAACCCACACACTATTTTCCAAATTTCTCAACCAACCCACTTGTGATACAACTATTTAATAACTTTATTTCCGTAAAGAAGTTGAAATTAGTACTAACAACATCAATAATAACATCCCCAACATCCTACAAGATAGATATATGTATATTTCGTCCAATTTCTCTTCAAATCTCAACCCACAAATTAACAACATCAATACAACAAACTATCACCTTGTTCTTGCCATTATTTCTTAATTCATATTGATAGAGAAAGAGATTCAACAAATTCATACCTTGTTTTTCATGAAGGTAGCCAAATCTTCAACATTTACTTGTTTCCAAGCCACTCCAACTCCAAAATGAAATCATATTTGTGACTATGCGTTGCCCGGACTTCGATTAGTACTTCGTAGCTTGAAATTTCGCCCAAAATCTTCACTTTTATGTGAGATTAAGAGCCTTTTAATGGCTGAATTTTCTGGAACTTTGTAGCATTTTTTGTGATGAAAATGGGGGTTTTTAGCCCTTTTATAGAGGGTGGGCCGACGTACTGTAGCTACAGTACTGCTGCAGCACTGTAGCGGTACTGTAGCAGTGCTGTAGCAGCTCTGTTTCTGCGCGACAGTTCAGTTTGTAACGTTTATAATTCTCTACTCCGACGCCCTATCGACGAGCGGTTTGTTGTATTACAAACTAGACTCGACGAACTTCATTTTAGGATTTTGAAACGCCTTAAAACTCCAAATATACATGGAGATATACTCCTCCAAATTTGACTAAAAATCTTTCCAGCATTTCTCAAATTTTCATCGAACTTATTTTCTTCAATTTGCTCGATCTCGAAATATTCCGAAACTCTCCATACATGATATTTATCACTTATTATACTAATAATGATCATGTTCTCGTGTTTCAAAATACTCTTTCCCGATTACGACTTACGAGATCGTAATTCACCCTCTTTCTTCGTTGTTACATACTTTCCATGGCTTGTGCTTTTCAAAACATTATGGGACGTCTCCGAGACTCCCTTACTACGGTGAGGTAAATGTCATACTCCTGCTCTGAAAACGCGGGGTGTAACATCCTCCCCCCCCCCCTTTAGAACATTCGTCCTCGAATGTTAAACTAGCCTCATAGTGTATTGTAACACTTCGGGGAGGTCTCCTCTGTAGATACCTCATGTCACTTAGCATATCCATCTTAGGAGCTTAGGTTGCATTTTGCGATCATTATGGATGTAATCCCTTCTTCGTGGCGTCCGTCGCGTCTATCCCCTCACTAGACATGTTCCCATACATCGCCACACCGGGGATTTCTTGCCTTAATTAGTGTGGACTCAATATCGGTCTCACCCTGTGACATCTGTACCCTTTTCCTTCATCCTCAAATATTTCTGTTGTCATGGCTTCCCCTTTTCCGTTAGTTTAGCCCGTCTCGGCCTATATGACTCGTGCGGGGTTTCTAACCACTTTCCACACCCCAATTTACTTTGGGCTGCCTACTTTTGCACTCGTCACTTGTTTCCACATTTATGAAATTTTCAGCATATTTCCCAGGGGGTCACCCATCGTGATATTGCTCTGACCCTAGCACGCTTAACCTTGAAACTTTAATGCATTTTAATACGTGAATGCCAGTATAATCATATCGACTGCCCCGCACGACCTTTGTCACATCATTTAAGGTAAGTCGGGGTTCTAGCAACTCCCAAAATGTCCTCACGGCGGGTCCCGCTCCTATCTTCACTTTCCTAACCATACGATTTCCATATTTCCTCTATTTAAATCTTCACTCTTTATTCCCATCCATATATATAACTACCCTTTTATCCGGGGTTTCTAATTTCGCACTGGTGGCGGAAACATTTCAGTCGCCATTACTCATAACCGCTAAGTCTTTGGCCCCTTTTGAATTTCTGTCTACCGTCATTAATTAGTAATTTTACAGAGATCACGTATGCATAGAAAGTTTCGAAGAAAATCTCATATACCTGTAGCCGATCAATCTCGAGCCTGGTCCGGGGAGCTACCATGTGAAGTATGCTCCACATTCTCGTCTGTCTGTTCGCCGCTCGTTTGACCCTCGTCATTCCTCGCATCCGAATCGGAAGAGTATAGATAACCAGGCGATTCCTGGTTCACTGATGGCCAGGACAAGGGACAGGAGTAATCCGTAGCACTCTCCGAGGTGGCCGGACTGGCATGGTGCTCCATCACAGGAGCAACTGGCATATCCCCGGAAGACTCCTCCTCCGTCGTCCCAGAAGAGTGCTCTGACGGGTCTGTATCATAGCTATCCTCCGCAGGATCCTCTGCTCTGGGAGTCAGGAACTCTGGAGGAATTGTGGCTGGGTCCTCTGATGGATCTGACTCAATCGAATAGCCGATGCTCCCCTTACTCGACTCTGGAGATACTCTAGGGGCCTTACTGGTGCCCCCACTATCTGAGGCTGATCTCTTAATCGACATTACAGAAACCATAACATAGGATTAGGAAAGGAATATGGAAACCTGGTAGCATAGCTCTATCGCACGATCTTGAGTACAAAGAAGGTCATATTTCCTAAATGCCCTGTAGCCTCCTGTTTATATGTGTGGCGCGCAACACACCCATAAACAAGACTCTACTGGACACGGCTCGTAGACAAACTCCTAGGACTGAACTGCTCTGATACCACTTCTGTCGCGACCCAACTAGGGGCCGTGACGAGTACCCGATACTTGTACCGAGCACCCCTTGTCTATCGTTTTACCTTTACCTCTTAGCAAGCCATGTAAACAAAGCCATTTTTTTTAACATTAACATTAGCGGCGTCATTCTGAATATATACCGTACCCGGCCATTGAGTAAGGGACTCGGTTATATAAATATATACCGTACCCGAGCCTTTAGTAAGGGACTCGGTTATGTAAATATATATCGTACCAATCCTTTAGTAAGGGACTCGGTTATATAAATATATACCATACCCGACTCTTTAGTAAGAGACTAGGTTATGTGAATATATATATAAATACATTATAACATGAGTAGCATGCATGAGAGCCCAAGAACGCTATGACTCTATCGGAGTGACATAAGGTCAGTAACCTCCGATTATATTATGGAATAATCATTATCGCTCTTTCTCACCTTGAAGGAACAATTATTATAAGGTGAGATCAACAACAATGAATAAAATTGAGAAAATCATGAAATAGCTCAACGTTCTCATATTCACATTGAAATCATAAGCTTGGAACTTTTAAACACAAACGGTGTATTCGGTATGGACTAAAATGTTTTCCAAGGAAAATGTTTTCCTAGAAAATAACTGAATTTCCACTTATTTTCTCATGTTCATTTGAGTAGTGGAAAATAAGTGAATTTTTTACTTATTTTCTCCTGTTCGTTTGGTTGATAGAAAACGTTTTCCAGAAAATACTCATCCAAGCCTCACCATCTCCAGCCCAACCCCATACCCCCACCCCCACCCCCACCCCACCCCACCCACACCCCCACTCCCACCCACCCACCTACGCCTCCACCCCCCTCCAAAAAAAATTCTTTTGATTTTTTTGTTTGTTTTTTGCACCCCCACCCCCAACCTTCACCAACTCCAACCCAACCCCATACCCCCACTCCCACCCATACCCCACTCCCACCCACCCCTACGCCCCTACCCCCTCCCCCATCTCCTTCCCTATGCCCCCACACCCCTCTATTTTTTTATTTTTTGCACCCCCACCCCCAACCACTCCTGTAACCCATGCACCACCCCCTCCTCCCGGACCCTACCCGTAGGTACAGTTAGACAAGGAGGTGGTCCAGCTTAGTAGGACCCTTATCCAGCCGAGATAAGTGCACTCCATTCGATCCGGAGTTGCAGTCTATTTTGGCAGGCCATTCTTTTGAGATGTATATAGATGGGTACGACGGGGCCCTGTCCCGTCCTTTCTACAACTCATTTTCAGTAGAGGTCTGTAGACAGTTGTATGTAGTAGTCAGACGATGTAGCCTTATCGGCTTATATTCTTTTGTGTACAGTATATATAGCAGCCTAGCTGGCTTGCACTGTTCTTCCGCATGTTGTATACATGTATATATATATATGCAGATTGTACAGAGTTCGGATGTTTCCTCTTTAGGAGATTAGTTTTTGCCATTTATGGGCTATTGATATTCAGCATGTTTCAGATAAGTGTTTAGGGGTGTTTGGTCGCTAGAGGTCAGACTTCCGTCATGGCTCATCGGGTTGGCTCGTGGCACAAATACTCAGAAACCCCCTTGAAGTCGAATGACTGGTGACTTCTGAATCCCAATGTAAACTCACATTATATAGGAGAGTCCGATAAAACGTGTCTGTGCGCCCTTCATCAACCCGTCCTGGTCTTATGTATGTATTAACTTCTAGGGTAAAACTTTGCCCTACTCACTAACTTCCTTTCCCATATCAATATCTTTTCGATATCTCTTACTCACCAATCTATAAATCATAATACTGCATTTGAATTCTTAATGTCAACTTTCCCTATATCTTCAATAAATCTCAATTTTCCGAAATCTCGAATGCACTCATTCCAACTCCTTTAATTACTAATCATTTTCCCCCTCCAGGGTTCTTCCCTTAAATTAAAATCATTCTAAAACTTTTCTTTGAAAGCGTCTCATAATGGTTCATTCAATCGTGACTTACCAAACATCCGATTGTCACATTTTCCCTTCATTCTTTCTCTATAGCCTAGACATTAAAACAATTCAATTTGTAAAAATCTCGGCAGAGTTTCTTCTGTACTTCTTAGTGCCTCATTCCTGCACACAGGCCAGAAAACACATTCAATGCCTCACAGGGCGATCACAATACCCGTAACATTTACCTCAGGTTCTCATATCAAAGTCTATCAATATCAATAAGACAGGAAACATACCATCCGGAGTGACAACTTCAATTCTCATCAATTACCTCATAGTGGCATAATAAACTGCTTATCCATAATCAAAACATTTAGGGTTAGAATCAGATACATCACATCCTATAATTTAGCTCTACGGCACGATCTAAGATGAGAAAGAAAGGTCAATCATTTCTAAATGCCCTGCAGCCTCTTGTTTATAAGTGTGGCGCGCTTCAAACCCACAAACAAGACTCGATGGACACGGTCTATAGACAATCCCTACGACGAATTGCTCTGATACCACTTTGTCACGACCCAGATCGACAGGCCATGACTAGTGCCGAGTTGGGCACTCGTATACGAACCTATCTGACTGCAACCAAGGACAATATGGAAATTTGTAAAAGCATGCTGTAGACTCACAACATCATATATCAGAATGTACCTGTCTCCTGAGGAGTCACAGCTAGCCAAAATATAACCAATTATGAAAGCCGACAAGACTGCCACTATATACAAGAGTATCTAAAACGAACTACGTCGATATAGGTGACCAAAACATATATACAGCCCACACATGTCTACAGACCTCTAAGAATATAACAGTGACATATGACGGGTCAGTGCCCAGCCATACCCCTAGATATGCATAAGTCTATATTAAAGGATCTGTACCAAAATGACTCAAGCTCCAGAACAATGGAGCTCTCCAAGCAGCTGAGCAGAAGTCTTAGGCTGGAGGATCACCAAACTAAGTGTCTGTACCTGCGGGCATGAAACACAGTCCCCGAAGAAAGGGAGTCTGTACGAAAAATGTACTGAATATGTAAAGCATGAAGTACAGTAATGAAGATCATGACTGAGTGAAAGATGATAGGAGATAAGTATGATAATCAAGGGATACCAATGCATCTGTACCTTATGTGGTGAGTCATGCATATATATACTCTGTATACCGTACCCGGCCCATTATGGGATTCGGTTATATAAATATATACCGTACCCGGCCCTTTAGTAAGAGACTCGGTTATGTAAATATATACCGTACCCGGCCCTTTAGTAAGGGACTCGGTTATGTAAATATATACCGTACCGACCATTTAGTAAGGGACTCGGTTATGTAAATATATACCGTACCCGACCCTTTAGTAAGGGACTCGGTTATGTAAATATATATCGTACCAGCCCTTGTAGACACGTGATTTTCGACCCTCCCCGGGGTGTTTCACCTTCTAGTATATAAATTTTCCTTTTAATATGGTTTGAACATTTTATTTGGTTTTATTTTGGTTTAGTAGGTCTTATTTGAATATTCGAAAATCACAAAAATAGAGCCACAGTTTAGGATATATGTTTAGTTTCATTTTATTTTTATTAGTACAAAAGAAAAAAAATGTCCGAAAATGTTTTATCTATTTTTAGTTTAATTTCCAAGTTAAAAGTTTTAATAAATAAATATAGAGTGAGTACATATTTTAATCTTGCTATTTTAATTTAGTAGGAATAATATTTTATGTCCTCATTTGTTAATCATATGTTATATCACGAATAGGAACAGATAAAAGGAAAGGGGGTGGGGACCACTCAATTTTAAATACCTCACCTATACACATATGTCACATGCACCCTTTATAGATATATATTTTTTATTAAAATAACAAAAAAGAACAAAAAAACAAATTCCCTCTACATTATAAAAATTTATTTCAAAGCCCATGGACCCAAAAACCTTTTCATCATTTTTTACACCCTACCTACATATTATAAATTGGACTGAATCCTAAAAAAGGGATACTACACTCAGCCGCCACTTCCATTTTCCACGCTACACCAAGAAACATACACACTAATACATATCACAGCTGCAATGCACATTCTCGGAGATAAATACACCTAAAACAGGACCACGTAAGCTCGTCGTCGGCCACCAGCTCTTAGCCAGCTCTTTCACCAAGAAAACCAGTTGTTAGCACCACCATTCACCTGCGAATCATTGTTTTTGCTTTCTATCGGAGTTGGGATGAGTTAAAGGTCTTGGAGGTTCCGTTCACGGTTTTGGGTAGTCCTTTTCTAGATTCATGTTGTCATCCTTGTGGCTCTGTACTGGTTTCTTTTGAAAGTTTATACATCAGAATTGGAGACGATATTTGACTCCTTTAAGGTCCAATGTTTTTCGCTTCTTGTTTATTTATTCTATTCATGCTACTGATATGAATGATTGTTCATCAAATTCTCTATGTTTGGTTCTTAAAGTAAATTCTGTGTTAAGATCTATTTTGTTCCTAAGGTGTAAATGGGTCCATATTTGAAATGTTACGGTCAATTTCTTTCTTTGATAGCTGTTCATTGGATTTTTTGAATTATGTTAAGTGGGTTAGGTGCTTAAAATAGTATTTACCTCAGTTAATTAGATTAAGAATAAATGTAAGTACAATGAGCTATTCACGTTTTTTCCTAAAAATTAAATAGGAGTACATTTGTCAAGATTAGATTAGTTCTTTTAAAGAAGATAACAAAGATAGTGATAAAAGTTAACCAAGTCAGTTTCTAAAAAAGAATCTCTATCATATTCCAGTTGTATTACTTTGTTTATTTTACTAATTTTAATCTTTCTTTATCTTCTCCTACTATACTTCTGGATGTAGATAAAGAAAAAAGATTTTTAATCTTAAAGACCTTCTGAATTTTGTTTCTTTTTAATTAAAAGTAAGTACTTTTTTGTAGTTTGTTCCTGTAGCTCAAATTGAGCATACATCTGTACTAAGCTTCTTCTACTACTAATTTATTCAATGCCTAATTGTGCTGCTTTTGTTTGAAGAATTATACGTTACTGGATTGCATTTAATCATATAGTTCGGAACTTTGAGTTGATTTTTTTTCTTTTCTTCTTTGGTGAATAATAAGAGAAGGTAAGTTAGTTTGATCTCAAGCCAGATATTATATAATAATTTTTGGCCTAGATCTATATTTAAGGCCTTTTTAATTAGTTAATTAATTAATTGTGAGATGGGGCGCGAATTATTTCAAACCCCGTTGTCAAGAGTAAAAGAAAAGAGCGGAAAAATCAATTGGAAGGGAGCGAGATGAGTTGCGAATTTATTCAAAACCCGTTGTCAAAGAGTGAAAATTAGTAATAACCGAATAATTTTCAAGTCTCGGATTGTAGAGACAAGTAATTGCCTTAACGCTAGATGGGCTTTATGCACATTTCAAGACGTTTGTTTCAATTAAGAATGCAGTTACGCATCTTATTTTCGAGATGCTTAAACAACTCAAGGATGCGGTTACGCGCCTTGGCCAATGTCGTTTTGATAATTAATCTTGTTTCGATTGAGAATGTGGTTACGCATCTTATTTTCGAGACACTTAAACAACTCAAGGATGCGGTTACGCACCTTGTCCAAACTCGTTTTAATAATTAATCTTTTTTCGACTGAGAATGCGGTTACGCATCTTATTTTGAGACACTTAAAAGATCTGGAATGCGGTTACGCATCCGGATTAAGACTAATAAAAGTTCAACAATAAAAGCAGGAGCAAATCAAGGCTCGAGAACATAATTTATCCAAAATAGATTAAGCTAAGTATAAGTCGATAAAGCGACAGTGCTACAACCACGGGACTCGGGGAATGCCTAACACCTCCTCCCCGGTCAACAAAATTCCTTACCCGGTCTTCTGTTTTCGCGGACCAAAATAAATGAGTCATTTCCTTTTGATTAGGGATTCATAAGGTGGCTTGGAACAACAAAACTCAATTCCAAGTGACGACTCTGTAAATAAAATAATCTCTTTTCAAAATCGTCACTTCAAATGGAAAAACCCTTTAATAATAAAAACTTGCGCGTTTATAGCGCGGGGGCAAAAAAAGGGCGTGACATCTCTGGCGACTCTGCTGGGGGCACCTAACTAGAATTCGAGCTTTGTTATATTGCTTTATACTTGGATTTTATTATTATTTGGATTTATTATGTTTTGTTGGGCCTAATGTGCTAATTTCCGCTCATTTATCGCTTTGATATTGTTGAACTGTATCATAAACTACTTTCTCTCGCGCACCTTCTAAATCTCTGAAACATTACACACAGTCACAGGAATGCAGTTATGCATCCTACTTCTGTCAAGATAAAGCCGGAGCGTCTTGTCGCCCGGTGAATGATTTTAGTCACACATGTTAGGCGGGGCTGGATAAGCAATGAAGTCGGAATAGCACTACTACCGACAATATTTCCCTTCCCCGGCTCGAGTTGTCCGCTCGGGTTAGCCGGTCTAGACACCGTTTTCCATTAGGTTTTAAACCTAGCAGAATGAAACGCAGACATGATTATCCCTAGTAGGATCCACTTATATGCATCACTTGCATTTGATTTAGTAAGGCTCGACACAGGGGCCGGGTCTGTCTAAGATAGGTATCCTTTTTTCTGATTGACTTGCGTATCTTATGTGCTATTTGTAATATTATTTTGAAGGCTTTCTTTATTGTTGATCGGCTTTAGGCTAACTAGTGAAATAGAAGAGAGAGAAGCATTCATCTGACTTTTTACGCACCCATTTTCCTTAAACCTCTAATTTGTCTGGCTCTTGCTAAAAATAAGAAAAGAAGGGTTCAATTCGAGACGAGTTTATTAATTCATTTATTTATTTTAAAAAACAACTTAGCAGTCCAATCTGGACGAACTACGCAAACCTGATTCCCGTCCCTCGGGGCGACGATACGTAGGCAGCCCATATCGGGTTCGATGATCCTTATTCAAAAAATTTAAAAAAAAGTGTTTTTATTTTGTATTAGAAAATCTGAAAAACAAAGGAGATAGTTTTATAAAAAAAATAATAATAAAAGGGGGGAGATTCCCTTTTAACGCCTTATCCAAAAGAAAAAGGAAAATGCAAAAGATTTTACTTCGAGTAGTATTTTTAGCGGGGTTTCTTTGGAGGAAATTTTTTACAATCAAAATCCAAAAAGATTTTTTTTTTCAAGTTTTTGTAGTTTTTTTTCTCTCTTCCTAAATTTCAAAAAAAAAAAAGAGAAAATTCGAAACAATTTTGTTGATTACTTTTGCCGAAACTTTCCGAACTACGCAAAGATCTGATTCATGTCCCTGCATGATACGTAGGCAACCCAAGTCGGGTTCGATCGATTTATTTAAAAAAAAAATCCAAAAAGAGTAGTGAAAGAGCGGAGAGAAAGGAAAAAAGAGTAGTGAAAGAAAGGAAAAAGAAAGATGAGTGAACCGAGAGGTGTGGAAAGCAAAAAATGAAAGAGAGGAAGGCCAAATTGAGCGAAAATGGGGATGATGCCAAAATGACATTGTTACCCTTAGAATCATTCTAGAACTAATAATCGTGGATATGTGACTTGCACGCGGTTCCTTAACTCAATCGTTTTTTATTCATAATGTTTGATTTTAGAAGGTGGTTGGTTTGTGGTTTTAAAACTGGCGACTCATCCTTACAACACAAGGTCAGAAACCAAAAAGGTAATGGCGACCAACGAGGACACTAGGTTGGTTGACGCTAGCGCTCAAACACCGTTGGTTGACCAAAACTCGAGGTTAGCCGAAGAAGTGAGAATGTTAAAACAACACATAGCAAACATGTATCGGGCTTGGATGATTGGTCAGGCACCTCCTCCACCGCCTCCTGACTTCCCCGATATTTTCCCTAATATGCCGACCTCAACCCGAGCTCCACTTACTGTGCCTGGTGATCCATCTAACAGTGGGCCCATGTCCAAAACCCATGATGCTCAACCCTATACTCCAGAACCGACTTTAAATGTCTCTAACCCATATGGTTATAACCCTCACCTTGAGCCTCCCGTTAACAGTGAAAAACTTGATAAGACCGCAGATGATGAGGAAATGACTAGAAAGATGAAAAGCTTGGAGCAATCCATAAGATAGTTGCAAGGTCTGGAAGGTCATAAGAGTGTTTCATACAAAGACTTGTGCATATTTCCTAATGTTCACTTGCCCTCTGGTTTAAGACTCCAAAGTTTGACAAGTATGATGGGCATGGTGATCCTGTGGCCCATTTGAAGAGGTATTGCAATAAATTGAGAGAAGCTGGAGGTAAGGACGAAATGCTTATGGCCTACTTTAGTGACAGCTTATTAGGAATTGCCTCGGATTGGTTCACTAATCAGGACGTCATTAAGTGGCATATTTGGGATGACATGGCTCAAGAGTTTGTGCGACAATTTCAGTATAATTGTCACGACCCAGCTAGGGGCCGCGACGGGTACCCGGAGCTAGTTACCGAGCACCGCTCACTCTACTACTTATCTTGCTCATTTAATATTCTTTTATCAATTTACATACCAGTTGTAGGAAAATCATAATTAAACAAACATAAATACTTTATATACAATTGCCTTTCGGCCATCAAAATAATATACACGCATATGAAAACGTCTTGTGAGACCATCTAACCCACACTGCGTATCTACGAGCCTCTACTAACATACTGTATATACATGGACGGAACAAGACTCCGTGCCCAAATATGCATATATATATACCAAAAGGATAATCCTAAGCACCTCCGGACGATGGAGTGCTTTCAACCAGCTGACTGCTACTGAGGATCTGGGCCAAGCTCTCCTCTCTGTCTACCTGTGGGCATGAACACAACGTTCGAAGAAAGGATGTCAGTACGAATGTTGTACTAAGTATGAGAAGCATAAACAATGAAAGAAAACATCAACAATACAGTGATAACATCAACATGAAATATCTGGATCTGTCTAATAATTATAAAAGAAATCATGCGTGCCATCTTACTCATACTCATTCTCATAACATATATGCATCATATGCAAGCTGCCCGTCCATGTCGGAACGGTGTGATAATCAATAATATTAGCCCGCGTCCAGGCCTCCCGCGTCCGGGGTACCATCTCATGCCGCCCACTAGTGGTGTCTGCCCATGCCCGAAGGTCATGATGTATCCGTATAGCTGCCCGCCTTGGCGGTGACTGCCCGGCCAACTAGGCACGGTGTGAAATGCTCATGTCATGCTTATCATAAAATGCTCATAATAATAATATACTCATCATAAAATACTTATCTCATTGTAATACATGCATAAGGCTCAAGATCAACTTTACTCTATCGGGGTGACGTAAGGTCGTGATCTCCCGATTCCATTATGGAACAACTATTGATACTCTGCCTCACCTTGAAGGAACTAGTACATAAGGTGAGTGTAAGCGATAATTAACATCATCATTATACTAGCATCATCATATCGTATTCCTCATCTTATATAGACATTAAGGAGTTAGACTCTTAGCCTTTCGGACTATAAGAACTCATGAAGAGAATAGGAATTTCGTGCTACAAGATTCATGCCATCAGAAAGAAGGGACTAGCCTCACATACCTTGGTCGTTTAGCTAAGATATCGCTCACTCGTTCTCCTTCAATATCGCGTCGTTACCTTCATAAAGAATTCATATCAACATTAGCATACTAACTACAAGAACGCGTCGCTAATTCTAGGAGAAGTCGGACAGCGCTTCTCTTGTTTATACTATTTTTCCCATGTTTTATATTAACTCCCAACATTCATAGCATTACTCACAATATCGAAATCAACAATCGTCGTTTACGTACATTTAGCAAAATCCACCATTTTCCTCCAATTTCCCTCATAATTAGCCTTATGACTCGTCCTTGCATTTTCATGCGTTTAACACTTGTTTCATGATATAAACATCATTTATAACGTATTTGTACTCACAACACTCCAATATTCGTAGTTCAATTTCACTATCATTCATTCATGTCACTATTCACTTAATAATGACCCATTTCTATGTTCTTCTACATTTCAAGTGTCTAAGCCTTTCAATGCCTTGAACAACATGAATATATCATGGAACTTACCTTGGATGTTGGTTGAACAAGTCTTGAGTTGCAATACTTCACCTTGGACAAAACCCTAGTTTCACCTTCTTGTGAATTACTTGACTTAGATGATCCCTTGATGTGTTCTTGCACTTGATTTCATAGGTTTTGTGTTGTTGATCTTTAGCTTCCCCTTGATTCTCTTGGATTCTTATGGAGGAAGTATTTGGAGAGTTCTAGAGTGTTCTTGAGTTGTATAAATGAAGAATGAAATAAAATGAGGCCTAAGTTCCTTTTAATAACTCAAAAGCTGATGTTTAATAAATTTTTTGTCGGGATGAACAGTGGTCATAAACTGTAGTTTACGGACCGTATTTTGATTTACGGATCGTCCACTGTGGTCGTATTTAAGCATTCCAAAAACAGAGTTTGGCTGGTGGACATGGCAGTTTACGACCTGGTTTACGGTCCGTAAACCAGTTTACGGGCCGTAAACTGGGTCGTATTTAACCATATTCAACATTTACAGAAAGTCTTGGCTGAGGGACCTGGTGGTTTACGACCTGCTATACGGTCCGTAAACCAGTTTACAGGCCGTATTCTGGCTCGTTTTTAACCATTTCAACACTTAACAGAAACTTGAGATTTTTGACGCAATGAAAGACGATTGCACTATACGGTCCGTAAATCACTTTACGGGCCGTATAGTGCCATATACGACCACTGGGTGAAATTTTTTCTGCAACTTTATTATTTCCAAAAATGCAAAATTAGCCATTCCCGACTCAGTAAAACACCATACACTCAAGTCCTTCATTGTTCTACTCATCACACAAGTACGGAAAAATTTCCGAGGTGTAACATTCTTCCCCCTTTTGGAACATTCGTCCTCGAATGTTCGACACTCGGGGATTCTAGAATTTTTTTTGCCAGAGTTCCCTTTGTAATTTGGCACTACCAATTTACCACAACGACCCATAATATCATCGCCTCACAGGGCTATATCACAATATCAGCATATTTATGGCCACATACGACCAAAAACATAAAACTAAAACATTCATACCTCATATCGTCGACGTCTCATCTTGAATCTCTTCTGGGGATTGGAACAAATGGGGGTACATATATTTCATCTTTTCCTCCGCTTTCCAAGTCATTTCTTCCCGATTATTGTTCCGCCATAACACTTTGACTGAAGCAACCTTTTTATTCCGAAGCCTTCGCACTTGTCTATCCAAAATAGCAATGGGCACTTCTTCGTATTTCAACTTCTCTGTCACTTGTACATCATCAATCGGAACAACCCTCGTGGGGTCTCCAATACACTTGCAGAGCATCGAAACATGGAATACTGGGTGTACAGATTCGAGCTCTGAAGGCAAGTCCAATTCATAGGCTACTCTACCCACCTTGCGGATGATTCGATAAGGTCCAATGTATCTTGGACTCAATTTTCCCTTTTTGCCGAACCTCATTACTCCCTTCATTGGCAAGACTTTCAAGAATACCCAATCATTAGCTTGAAATTCTAAATCCCGTCGGCGGTTGTCCGCATAAGACTTTTGGCGACTTTGAGCTGTTAACAGTCGGTCTCGAATCACTTTAACCTTTTCAACTGCTTGTTGGACCAAGTCGGGGCCTATCAATTGTACTTCTCCGGTTTCAAACCATCCAATTGGAGATCTGCATTTTCTTCCGTATAAGGCTTCATACGGAGCCATTTGGATACTGGAACGATAGCTGTTATTATAGGCAAATTCAATAAGAGGAAAATGATCATCCCAACTACCAACGAAGTCCAGCACACATGCTCGTAGCATATCTTCTAAGGTCTGAATAGTACGCTTGGCTTGCCCGTCGGTCTGTGGGTGGAACGTCGTGCTGAGCTTAACTTGAGTACCTAGACCTTCTTGAAAGGACTTGCAGAACTTGGCTGTGAACTGCGCCCCTCTATCCGTGATAATGGCCCAAGGAATACCATGAAGTCGTACAATCTCCTTGAGATACAATTTAGCATAATCCTCCGCTGAATATGTAGTCCTGACGGGGAGAAAATGAGCTGCTTTTGTGAGCCTGTCCACGATCGCCCATATAGAATCATACTTCCCTCGCGTACGGGGTAATCCTACCACAAAATCCATACTAATTGTTTCCCATTTCCACGTAGAAATTTCCATTGCTTGCAATAAACCTCCTGGCTTTTGATGTTCGGCTTTCACTTGCTGACAATTTGGACATTGGGCTGCAAACCCTGCTATGTCTCACTTCATGCCATCCCGCCAATATAGCAACTTAAGGTCGTGGTACATCTTGGTTGCACCTAGATGAATAGAATACCGGGAATAATGTGCTTCCTCTAAAATTCGTTGGCGTAAGTTTGCCACATCCGGTACACATAACCTGCCCCGATCTCTAAGGACCCCTTCTATGGAAACTTCGAATGGAGACTTTTCTTTTTCGTGAGCTAGATCTCGATAATGGCTTAGCTGGGAATCCTCATATTGTCGTTCCTTCACTTCTAGATTCAATGATGAAACTGTGGGGTCATTGATGCTAATACTTGCATCTCCTGAATCAGTCGCACGTACGCCGAGACTTGCTAGTTGATGGAGCTCACGAACCATTTCCTGCTTTTCCGAAGGAACTCCACATAAACTACCCATCGATCGGCGGCTAAGTGCATCTGCCACTACATTCGCCTTCCCTAGATGATATAGAATGTTCACATCGTAATCCTTTAGTAATTCTAACCATCGCCTTTGCCGCAGGTTCAACTCCTTCTGTTTGAAAATATATTGGAGGCTTTTGTGGTCCGTATAGATGTCAACACGTACACCATACAAGTAGTGCCTCCATATTTTTAAGGCATGGATAACCGCGGCCAATTCAAAATCATGAGTCGGATAATTCTGTTAATGCCTTCGCAACTGTCTCGAGGCATATGCAATGACTCTCCCATGCTGCATCAATACGCATCCTATTCCCACACCGGAGGCATCACAATATACGACATAGCCATCGGACCTTTCTGGAAGTGTTAGCACTGGCGCTGAGGTCAACCTGTTTTTCAACTCTTGGAAACTACGCTCACAGGCATCATCCCACTGGAATTTAGCCAACTTCTGAGTTAACTTCGTCAATGGGGCTGAAATAGATGAGAAACCCTCTACAAATCTCCTGTAATATCCTGCTAACCCAAGAAAACTACGAACTTCCGTAGGTGTCGTAGGCCTTGGCCAAGTCTTCACAGCTTCTATTTTCTGAGTGTCGACTCGGATACCATCATCTGAAATAACATGACCTAGAAATGCCACGGATTTTAGCCAAAACTCGCACTTCAAAAACTTTGCATACAATTCCCGATCTCGAAGAACGCCAAGAACAATTCTTAGATGATCTGCATGTTCTGACTCTGTGCGAGAATATACCAGGATATCGTTGATAAACACTATCACAAAAAGATCCAAGAACGGCCTGAACACATTATTCATTAAATTCATGAACACCGCCGGGGCGTTTGTCAACCCAAACGACATCACTCGGAACTCGTAATGGCCGTACCTCGTTCTGAAGGCTATCTTGGGAATGTCTTCTTCTCTGATCCTCACTTGATGATAACCCGATCTTAGGTCTATCTTAGAAAACCACTTAGCACCTTGTAATTGGTTGAACAAGTCGTCGATTCTGGGAAGGGGATATCTGTTCTTCACAGTCACCCTGTTCAACTGTCTATAATCGATACACATTCGTAGCGACCCATCTTTCTTTCGCACGAACAAGACCAGTGCTCCCCATGGTGATGAACTGGGTCTAATAAAACCCTTCTCGAGTAAGTCTTTCAGCTGTGCCTTTAGCTCTTTCAACTCTGCTGGAGCCATTCGATAGGGAGGAATAGAAATAGGCTCGGTGTTGGGTACTACATCAATAGCAAAATCGATTTCCATTTCTGGAGGAAGGCCTGGTAACTCGTCGGGAAACACATCTGGGTATTCATTCACTACCGGGACAGACTGGAAAGTTGGCACTTCCGCTTCCGTGTCATAAACCCGAACTAGATGACAAATATAACCCTTGGCTATCATCTTTCTCGCCTTAAGGTAGGAAATAAACCTACCCTTTGGGGAAACTGTATTACCCTTCCACTCGAGTATGGGCTCTCCCAGAAATTTGAATCGAACTACCTTTGTCCAGCAACAAACATTAGCATAGCATGACGCCAACCAGTCCATACCCATAATTACGTCAAAATCTATCATGTCAAGTTCAATCAAATCAGCCTTTGTCTGACGATCACGTATAATGACTACACAGTTCTTATATACTTGCCTCGCCATTACAGGATCACCAACCGAAGTGAATACTTCGAAAGGTTTAATTGGCTCGGGTCTCACCCCAACACAATCAGCGATATACGGAGTAATATATGAGAAGGTAGAACCTGGATCAATCAGAGCATATACGTCACGGGAAAATATAGTCAGGGTACCTGTGACAACATCTGGGGAAGACTCGAGATCCTGTCGCCCAGCTAAAGCATACACACGGGGCTGAACAACACCTGAAGTAGATGCTCCCCCTCTACCTCTGCCTCTACTTGCTGTAGTCTGAGGAGTCTGTGCTGTCGGGCGTGCTGAAGAAGAACCCGCTGCTAAACCTGTAGGCTGAGTCCCAGCTCTATCTCTCGCTGAGGGGCAATCTCTCATCATGTGACCAACTTGCCCGCAAGCATAACAAGCATCCGAACCCTGACGACACCGTCCGGAATGTAATTTGCCACACTGGCTACACCGCGGTACTGGAGGTCTCCTCTGACTAAAATCTCCCTGATACTGAGAACTTGGGGCCCTCGAACTCTGACCCTGCCCTGACTGGAAAGAGCGATCGAACCTCCTATCTGAGAATCTGGGAGGCGCACTAGTCGCGGACTGACCTGAGTGCCTGGGATGTGTCTGTCTCGGTCCCTCTCTATACTCACTGCTCTCTCCCATAGATCTAGCCCTCTTACCTTGTCTTCTGTCACCATCACGATCACTTCTTTGCTGTCGTTGTCGTTCCTCGAGATTCTGAGCATGGGCCTGTATCCGGGAAATATCCATCCCGTCTTGCAATGAGGCCGTCGAACAATCTCTGTACAAATGTGGCCCCAGACCACTCACAAATCTATAGATTCTGTCTCCCATGTCGGCCACCATAGTCGGAGCATATCGGGCCAATGAGTTGAATTGCATGATATACTCTCGGGCACTCATACCCCTTTGCTTTAAATTCAGGAACTTGTCCGCTCTAGCTCGGCGGACTTCGGGTGGCAAGTAGTGACGAATAAAGGCATCTACAAACTCTTGCCACACGGGAGGTGGAACATTTTCTCCTCTTGTTATCACCCAATTCTTATACCATAACACCGCCACATCGCAGAGTCTATAAGAAGCCAACTCCACGGATTCGGTCTCGGAAGCATGGATAATCTCTAAAGTCCTCAACATCTCATCAATAAAATTTTGCGGATCTTCATCTGGCATTGACCCAAATAATTCCGGAGGATTTAAGGCCATAAAGTCACGGGCTCTCATACTAGCTGAACGATCCCTTAGACCCGCATCCTGTCGTTGTGCCTGAGCGGCAACCAATTGTGTCAATAAATGGATGGCCTCGGACACTTGATGACCCGAAGCACCCGGTGGAGGAATCGGAGCTGAGGCTCCTCCCTGCTCTTCTACATTGGGCGCGGCCTCACTTTGCGATTCGCTTTCCTCTACATTTGCCGGAGGCTCTCTTTCCGCCTGCCTCTTTGTCGTAGCTTTGCCCTTCTGGGCAGCTGTAGCTTTTCCTTTTGGCGGCATTTCCTGAAACCATAACGCACTTTTAGGAATAACATAATCCTAAGCATGGCTCTATCGCACGATTTCATGTGAAGAAGGATGGTCATTTTCCTAAATGCCCTGTAGCCTCTTGTTTATTAGCGTGGCGCGCAACACACCATAAACAAGACTCTACTAGACACGGCTAGTAGACACTTCCTAGGACGAACTGCTCTGATACCACTTCTGTCACGACCCAGCTAGGGGCCGCGACGGGTACCCGGAGCTAGTTACCGATCACCGCTCACTCTACTACTTATCTTGCTCATTTAATATTCTTTTATCAATTTACATACCAGTTGTAGGAAAATCATAATTAAACAAACATAAATACTTTATATACAATTGCCTTTCGGCCATCAAAATAATATACACGCATATGAAAACGTCTTGTGAGACCATCTAACCCACACTGCGTATCTACGAGCCTCTACTAACATACTGTATATACATGGACGGAACAAGACTCTGTCGTGCCCAAAATATGCATATATATTGTCACGACCCAACCCCGTAGGCCGTGACTAGTGCCCGATCTGGGCACTCAAACGCATTCTAGTATATGGCAGAAGCCGACAAGGCTTTATTCTAAATTTAGATAATTTCCAGAAAATTTCGGCAGAGTTTCCTTTGTTTTACGGACTATCCCAAATACCCTGCACGCAGAAAATACCAACAAAGGCCTCACAGGGCCAACAAAGCAACATCTACATATATGCGGACCGGCCGCCGCGGCGAAGGGGATCGCCCAAACACAACACATACACATATCTGTACAGAAAGATCCCAACCCACAAACATGTCCACAGACCTCTAACAGACCGACAGAATCATATGACTGGACAGGGCCCCGCCGTACCCATGAACGAGAAATATACATATGTAGAAGTGACAGACTATACCAAAAGATGGCTCTGAATAAAAGAGCGCTCCAAAAATAGCAGAATGAGATCCTAAGCAGACGGATCAGCAAACCTGTCGTCGGTACCTGCGCGGCATGAAAACGCAGCCCCCGAGGAAAGGGGGTCAGTACGAAATATGTACTGAATATGCAAAGCCTGAATTACAGAAACAAGATCATAACCGGTACAGAACGTACAGAAAGTAAGCAGAAAATCCAAAGTGTCAAACACATATTTTCAAAACATGCAGAGTGTGTACAGAAACATATGTCATATCAAATCCGGCCCCTGCCAAGGGACTCGGCAGACAGAACGTGGCCACCCTCCCGACGCTGGTGCCACAACACAAAAGAATCAGAATAGGGGCATGACCCCGTAACATAATATGTCATATCAGATGGCCATAGTAAATCATATCAGAACAAACGTACATGGCACAGCATACTCCACAAACCCATGTACGCGTATACCTGCCCCCTCACATCGAGGCACGGCGAACAATGCAGGGGATTACGCTTGACAACATATCCTGGCCCGGGCTCAGTGTGGGAAACATTGGGGCATCCACGAATAGAGTCGTGAGAAACTAATGCAAGTAAAATATCATAAATGTTTCCATAGACTCAATGAGGCATATCAAAGACAAACCGATCCGATGAAGTCGGAAGGAATCATAGTAAATGAGTTGCGAGTATCAAAACAATTTATCAGACTTAATGAAATATTTAAAACCATATTAGTTAGGTAATTAAAAGGGCAGTCGAAACATTCCTTTCAAAAATCGTTCAAAAAGGGGACTTCAGTACATTAAGGGCAAAACCGGGAATAGCGGGCCCACCTCGGAACAAGCAAGGCGGTGGGCTCAAATTACGCCCTTTAAGCTTATGGGGTCACCTATAAAGGTTCTACGGACATTCTATAGCTTTTCAAGGAGTTTAGAGAAAGTTTGCATAATTTCAGGAAAAGCATATCAAAATGGTTCAATTCTACTGAAGGAAAAACTGAGATTTTCTCTTACGGATTCCGATGGCCAAGAAGGTCTTTTGAGGCCCGAATCCGATCCTAAAACACTTAGACATGCCAAAAGAAGGATCGGGGTAGCTTTACATACCTTTCAAGCTCCTTACGCCTTTCCAAACACTCTTCCCGTTTCGTCAAAAATCTGCAAATGGTCAAGTTTACCAATTGTAAGTTATAGATGCTACAAATTCAATTCAACTCATATTTGTCTACCGAAATTTCGGCAGCACTTCCCCTATACATATAGCACCCCCGAGAACTCAACTCGGCTCACAATCATCAACAACAACCCAAACAACAACATCAACATCAACATAAAACACTAGAAACACAGTATGGCAACACTAGTTCTACTTGCCGACATAATGCCATTACCTTCATTTCAACTTCAATTTCCAAACCAATTTCAATGATTTCACATTCATTATCAAACTAGATCATCACAACATAGTTTAGAAGCGTTTCATATCGTTTCCTTAAATTATACACACGATATACATAATATACGAACTTTCCGCCGAAGTCATAACTCATTCAAAACTTCTAATCTTTGGCATACATATTCATGACATGTTTTCATCTTCCAAATTCATCAATAATCATCATGACTTGCAACCTAACAACTTCATTTTCGCAATGTCGTAAGATCGTACTAAAACGACATAAGCTTCTACATTCCATTTCAATACTAACTTATATCATTCTACCTTCATTTACATTGTAAACATCACAATAACACACTAACATACTAAACAACTTAATTCATTACCATTCCAAGTCCACATATCCTACGGCCATATGCTCCATTCATCAACTTCAACCAAATTCATTTCACTTCCAATTCCCATATGCATTTCATCACAACCATAACTAGAATATAACATGAATTCAACACATTATAGCTATACAATTCATACATACACACGGCTACACATCATATTCCAAACCCACTTTACAAACTTCCATTTTTCCATACAATCAACACATTTCTATAGGCTACAACACAAACAAGACTTTATATCACAAGAATAAAGAATAAATTCTCACCTTTTCCTCAAGTCTTCTTCACTTGAACTTGTGTTCACTTTGATGAAATAAGGTCTCCTTTCTCCAAACCAACTACACCAAGTTGAAAAGGGCACTCACTTTAGTAGGAATCCAACAAGAACAAAATTTTAGAAGCAAGATTTTTGGAGTTGATTTTTCTATGGCCAAACCCGAATGGTCTCTTCTCTTTTACTCTTGTTTTACTTTGTTCTTTCTCAAGTCTTCTAAGGGATAAGAATGATATATATAATATAGTCCCTTAGTTAGTTTATCACATGGGAAATTAATGAAACATGGGCTTGGGCCAAGGCCTAATGTGGCCGGCCACCCTTAAGAAAATGGGCCTCATTTTCAATTCAATTTTTGAGCCCAATAGCTTATGGATCGTATTTTGTAATTCCCGAAACTAATTTCCAAAATTTCAAAATTACCCTTAGCCTTGTCTCGTTCTTTCATGACTTTATTCTCTCATACATAACCCTTATGTTCAACAAACTATCAAATTTGACCTTATATCTCAAGAATCCAATATTTATCGAATTTTTCCAAACGTGTGAAAACACGGGATATAACATATATATACCAAAAGGATAATCCTAAGTACCTCCGGACGATGGAGTGCTTTCAACCAGCTGACTGCTACTGAGGATCTGGGCCAAACTCTTCTCTCTGTCTACCCGTGGGCATGAACACAGCGTCCGAAGAAAGGACGTCAGTACGAATGTTGTACTGAGTATGAGAAGCATAAACAATGAAAGAAAACATCAACAATACAGTGATAACATCAATATGAAATATCTGGATCTGTCTAATAATCATAAAGGAAATCATGCGTGCCATCTTACTCATACTCATCCTCATAACATATATGCATCATATGCAAGCTGCCCGTCCATGTCGGAACGATGTGATAATCAATAATATTAGCCCGCGTCCAGGCCTCCCGCGTCCGGGGTACCATCTCATGCCGCCCACTAGTGGTGTCTGCCCATGCCCGAAGGTCATGGTGTATCCGTATAGCTGCCCGCCTTGGCGGTGACTGGCCGGCCAACTAGGCACGGTGTGAAATGCTCATGTCATGCTTATCATAAAATGCTCATAATAATAATATACTCATCATAAAATACTTATCTCATTGTAATACATGCATAAGGCTCAAGATCAACTTTACTCTATCGGGGTGACGTAAGGTCGTGATCCCCCGATTCCATTATGGAACAACTATTGATACTCTGCCTCACCTTGAAGGAACTAGTACATAAGGTGAGTGTAAGCGATAATTAACATCATCATTATACTAGCATCATCATATCGTATTCCTCATCTTATATAGACATTAAGGAGTTAGACTCTTAGCCTTTCGGACTATAAGAACTCATGAAGAGAATAGGAATTTCGTGCTACAAGATTCATGCCATCAGAAAGAAGGGACTAGCCTCACATACCTTGGTCGTTTAGCTAAGATATCGCTCACTCGTTCTCCTTCAATATCGCGTCGTTACCTTCATAAATAATTCATATCAACATTAGCATACTAACTACAAGAACGCGTCGCTAATTCTAGGAGACGTCGGACAGCGCTTCTCTTGTTTATACTATTTTTCCCATGTTTTATATTAACTCCCAACATTCATAGCATTACTCACAATATCGAAATCAACAATCATCGTTTACGTACATTTAGCAAAATCCACCATTTTCCTCCAATTTCCCTCATAATTAGCCTTATGACTCGTCCTTGCATTTTCATGCGTTTAACGCTTGTTTCATGATATAAACATCATTTATAACGTATTTGTACTCACAACACTCCAATATTCGTAGTTCAATTCCACTATCATTCATTCATGTCACTATTCACTTAATAATGACCCATTTCTATGTTCTTCTACATTTCAAGTGTCTAAGCCTTTCAATGCCTTGAACAACATGAATATATCATGGAACTTACCTTGGATGTTGGTTGAACAAGTCTTGAGTTGCAATACTTCACCTTGGACAAAACCCTAGTTTCACCTTCTTGGGAATTACTTGACTTAGATGATCCCTTGATGTGTTCTTGCACTTGATTTCATAGGTTTTGTGTTGTTGATCTTTAGCTTCCCCTTGATTCTCTTGGATTCTTATGGAGGAAGTATTTGGAGAGTTCTAGAGTGTTCTTGAGTTGTATGAATGAAGAATGAAATAAAATGAGGCATAAGTTCCTTTTAATAACTCAAAAGCTGATGTTTAATGATTTTTTTGTCGGGATGAACAGTGGTCATAAACTGCAGTTTACGGACCGTATTTTGATTTACAGGTTGTCCACTATGGTCGTATTTATGCATTCCAAAAACAGAGAGTTTGGCTGGTGGACATGGCAGTTTACGACCTGGTTTACGGTCCGTAAACCAGTTTACGGGCCGTAAACTGGGTCGTATTTAACCATATTCAACATTTACAGAAAGTCTTGGCTGAGGGACCTGGTGGTTTACGACCTGGTTTACGGTCCGTAAACCAGTTTACGATCCGTAAACCAGTTTACGGGCCGTATTCTGGGTCGTTTTTAACCATTTCAACACTTAACAGAAACTTGAGATTTTTGACGCAATGAAAGACGATTGCACTATACGGTCCGTAAATCACTTTACGGGCCGTATAGTGCTTGCCATATACGACCACTGGGTGAAAATTTTTCTGCAACTTTATTATTTCCAAAAATGCAAAATTAGCCATTCCCGACTCAGTAAAACACCATACACTCAAGTCCTTCATTGTTCTACTCATCACACAAGTACAGAAAAATTTCCGAGGTGTAACAATAATATAGATATTACTCCGGATAAAATGTCCATGACCAAGGTGCAGAAGAAATCTACAGAAAGTTTTAGGGAATTCGTCATTAGGTGGAGAGAGCAGGCTGCTAGAGTAAAGCCTCCAATGGCAGAAGGTGAGGTGGTTGATACTTTTCTCCAAGCCCAAACTGAAGAATACTATCAACACATGCTCCCGGCACTGGGCAAACCGTTCATTGAGGTCATTAAGATGGGGGAATGATAGAAGATGGAATCAAAACAGGACGTATCATGAGTTTTTCTGACATGAAATTAAATGCTAATGTAACTCAAAATGGTTTAGGAATCCTGAGCGACATGAGGGAAAATGATGATGTAGCCATGATTATACCAGAAGCGCGACGAGGTGTGAGCGGTCCATCTCGCTCATATACCCAGCCACAACCTCAAGTCTATTCCCAAACTCCATACGCTCAACCTCAACATTACTTTCCTCCACAAGACCCTCAGTATTCCATGTCACCTCTCCAGTACTTTGCCTGTGCTGCACAGCCATATGTTCAACCATATCCTTACCAACAATGGTGTGCACCAGCTCCACAGGGTTCTTAACCCCCACAAGCATATCGACCTCGTACCAGCTCCAACTTTCGACCTAGGCCGGAATACAAGAAAGAGAGGCAACAGAGAAGGGAGGCCTCTGGAAAACTTCCTGGGCTATCAGTCTCAGTTCCAGAAATTGATAAGGATGAATTAGTTAAAGGGACCCAAAACTTGTTTCTTGAGAATAATTTGATTGAAAATGATAATGGTTCAAGTAATGCTTATGTGCAACTTAGTGGCTAAGATGGCAACTTTGCAGTTGGGAAGTCACTCCTCTCCCCTCTAGGAAGGAGTCTTGGTAGTTTGTTTTGATGTTCTTTCTGTTATCCGGGTTATTCTAGGGTTGTAATCTAGAAATGTTTTGCTTGTTTTAATGTCCACAACCCTTCTATCATTTTTTTTAATAATAATAAAAAAAAAGAGTTTTTATTTTGTCATTTCCTAGTATATTTTCTTTAATTTTTCTTTTGTATAGTTTCTTTTCAGGCTTGTTCTACTGACATGACATGCATGCGGATATTTTTAGCCAGATCTTGAAGGCCAGTTTAATTAAACAAGAAATGCACCCAAATGATTGAAAATGGTAAAGAAAAACATGGGAGGAAATAGTAGAGTACTAAAACATTTTGAGAGTAAGCTGAAGTCTGGCTTGAATGAAATTAAGGCAATCACTTTTGGAATCATGAGAATGGTACTAGTGTATAACAAAATGTTCATCCCAAGTGATTTGAAGTGGGTCAATATCAAGAGAAGTCAGAAAGCAAGTGCCCTCCGATTAACTTGAGTCATCCATTGTAAAGATATACCGTATGATTTCACTTCTCATTCTCGAATCGCATGCTTTGTACTTGACATTTTAAAGGATTGGTATGACGAAGGAATTTCATTCTGTTATCTGAACATTGTGTCACCCTTTGCTACCCCTTTTAAGCCTTAGTTTTATTTTCTTTCATACCCCTCTTTTGGAATCAAAGTACAGTAAAAAAAAAAGACAGAAGAGAAAAAGGGAAAAGGTAAGGAGAAAGTCAAATGAAGATAAAAGAGTTGAAAAAAAAAAAGAAAAAGAAAGACCAAGGAAAAAAAAATGAGTAACACACAAGAAATGAGCTTCATGAACTACGTTCGACCTGATTCTTGTTTCAGCAGGATATGTAGGCAACCCTACTGCAGGGTTCGGTCCAACCATAGAAAAATTCAAAATTCCCAGTTTCAAAGAAACTGGGGCAGAAGTTATTTTTAATTTTTTGAGTCGATTCCAAAAGTTGTAAGTCCCAACCCTTCTATTTTAGTGTTTTCTTTGAGCCTTCATGCAGTCATTTTCTTTCTAACCTTGTCCAAAAGCCACGTTACAACAAAAAAAAACCTTTAGATCAATCTTTGAGAATGACAAGTCAAACATTCTTTGAGTGGTGATTATCATACAAGGAACAATGTCATGTTACTTGTGCAAGGAATGAAAATCAAAAGTGAAAAATGAGAGTCTTGTCGGTGAAAACCCTCATGGGAACCATAAGGCGACGGTGAGTGAATGAAAGAACAAAATAAGAGAGTCTTATCGGTGAAAACCCTTAGGGGCACCATAAGGCGATGGTGAGTGAGAGAAAGAACCAAATGAGAGAGGCTTGTTGATTGGTACCACTAGCCAAAAGAGGTTCGATGATGTCGATGTAGTTTTTGAAATTTAGAAGCCCAAGTTGGAAGTCCAAGTGTATGACACGAGTTGAAGGTTAGATTGGTTAAAGAGGTCAGGCTGCTTAATCCAAAATGCATGTCATGATCATTGGATCCGGCTACCACATTCAGATAAGTGTCATTTTTTTTAGTCTTTCCCCAAGAAGGACGTCTTTTATTGAATAATATTTCTTTTAATTTCTATATCACTTTTTTTTCCTCTTCCTTTGTTTCTTGAGTCAGTCCATGTCAAAACAAGTAAGAAAGGACTTCAAAATCTGCTACTAGCTTCTCTAATTGCATAAAGGAAAGTTTGGCCAGATCATTAAAGTGACAAGATTCAAGCAAAAGTTATATGCACAACAAGTTTGTTGATGATTGATAGACATTTGCATTCATGGTTAACACAAAGGTCCGGTGATTGTTGAAATGCGAGTACAGTATATTAATTGTGAGGTTAGAGGTTTGAGATGTCTCCAATGAAAAAGGTTATTGAGATAGGTTGAAAAAATCAGAGCTGAATGGGGCAAAGATCTTCAAAGCCAAGGCCGCAACCCAGCCACCATGCTTTTAAACTCACAAATTTTCTTTGTTTGAAACAGGGACGGATGTTATCTTCAAATCAAGACTTCAAAGCCCGAATGTTCAAAAGGTGCATTTGCTTAAATTTTCGATGCATAAGGCAATGCCACAACAAAGGTTTGCAAGAAATAAACTAGATCAACTTTTCAATTATGAATATTGGCACTCCTAGGAGACGCACTTCCTAGTCAGAGTATTTCAGTTGAACCCCTAAGAGACGCACTTCCTAGTCCGGGTCTTTCAGGTTTTGATTTTAGGAAGCACTTTCTAAATTGAACCTTTACTCCTAGGAAACGCAAGTCCTAGTCAAAGTCTCTCAATTTTAACCCCTAAGAGATGCACTTCTTAGTCCGGGTCTTTCAATTTTTGCTTTTAGGAGACGCACTTTCTAATTTGAACCATCATTCCTAGGAGATGTATTTCCTAGTCAGAATTTTTTTTTAGCTTTACCTCTAGGAGACGCACTTCCTAGTTAGAGCCTTTTGATTTTACTTACATCATTTAATTATCTTACATATAGTTTATGATTTTTCTAACACTCACTAAAAAATTCCTAGTGCAAACTGGGGCAGAAAATTTTGTTCGTTAGTTGCAGGTACCTTTTTGGAGGATGCAGGTCAACATTATTAGAGTCATAAGTGCAGGACCCACCTGAAGAATGGGATGATTATGCAGTTCATTAGGACCCTCCTGGAAAAAATTTGTTCGTATTTTTTGTTTTTGATAATTTGCAGGACCCGCCTGAAGAATGGGAAGAAGTCAGGACCCGCATGAAGAATGGGATCAAGTTAGGACCCGCCTGAAGAATGGGAAACAAGTCAGGACCCGCCTGAAGAATGGGAAGCAAGTCAGGACCCGCCTGAAGAATGGGAACAAGTCAGGACCCGCCTGAAGAATGGGAACAAGTCAGGACCCGCTTGAAAAATGGGAACAAGTTAGGACCCGCCTGAAGAATGGGAACAAGTCAGGACCCGCCTGAAGAATGAGAAGCAAGTCAGGACCCGCCTAAAGAATGGGAACATGTCAGGACCCGCCTGAAGAATGGGAAGCAGTCAGGACCCGCCTGAAGAATGGGAAGCAAGTCAGGACCCGCCTGAAGAATGGGAACAAGTCAGGACCCGCCTGAAGAATGAGAAGCAAGTCAGGACCCGCCTGAAGAATGGGAACAAGTCAGGACCTGCCTGAAGAATGGGAACAAGTCAGGAGCCGCCTGAAGAATGGGAAGCAGTCGGGAGCCGCCTGAAGAATGGGAAGCAAGTCAGGACCCGCCTGAAGAATGAGAAGCAAGTCAGGACCCGCCTGAAGAATGGGAAGAAAGTTAGGACCCGCCTGAAAAATGGGAGGAAGTCAGGACCTGCCTGAAAAATGGGAGCAAGTCAGGACCTGCCTGAAGAATGGGAAGCAAGTCAGGGCCCGCCTGAAGAATGGGAAAACAAGTTAGGACCCGCCTGAAGAATGGGAGGAAGTCAGGACCCGCCTGAAAAATAGGAGCAAGTCAGGACCCGCCTGAAAAATGGGAGCAAGCCAGGACCCGCCTGAAGAATGGGATGATCAGGAACCCGCCTGGAGAATAGGGCCACCTTTCAATTTCAAGTTCAGGAACCTGCCTGGATAATAGGGACATCTTTCAATTTCAAGTTCAGGAGCCCACCTAAAGAATAGGGTGTACTTTCAGTTAGAAGTAGCAGGAGCCTGCCTAAATAATAGGGTTAACATTCAACTGCTTTTCAATTTCAAGATCAGGACCCCGCCTGAAGCATGGAGTTTACTTCTAAGTTCAATTCCAGATCGAAGTGTTTATCTCACACTTGGGAAAACATGAAGATTCGGGTCAAGATTCAAGAGAAGCTCCATAGCTAGGATCCTGTGTTTGTATTTTCTTTTTCACTTTTGTCTTTCATTTGATGTAATAATAGGACCGCGTACCGGAGCCTCGATAGGACCTCGCTCGACTATTCACCTCAATATTTTTCATCTCCCTTCTTACTTTTGAACTACACGTGACCTGATTCCCTTATAACCCGGGATATGTAGGATGCCTAAAACCGGCGATCGGTTGCATCATATTCTTTCTTTCCCATCCTTTTAGAACAACGGTAGGGTAAAACTAGTCTCTTTGTCTACTTGATTGTTTGAAAACTCTTCGTGTTCCCAATCAAACAGGGGCAGCTATAGACACGTGATTTTTGACCCTCCCCGGGGTGTTTCACCTTCTAGTATCTAAATTTCCCTTTAAATATGGTTTGAACATTTTATTTGGTTTTATTTTTGTTTAGTAGGTCTTATTTGAATATTCGAAAATCACAAAAATAGAGCCACAATTTAGGATATATGTTTAGTTTCATTTTATTTTTATTAGTACAAAAGAAAAAAGATGTCCTAAAATGTGTTATCTATTTTTAGTTTAATTTCCAAGTTAAAAGTTTTAATAAATAAATATAGAGTGAGTACATATTTTAATCTTGCTATTTTAATTTAGTAGGAATAATATTTTATGTCCTCATTTGTTAATCATATGTTATTTCACGAATAGGAACAAATAAAAGGAAAGGGGGTGGGGACCACTCAATTTTAAATACATCACCTACACACATATACCACATGCACCCTTTATAGAAATATATTTTTTATTAAAATAACAAAAAAGAATGAAAAAACAAATTCCCTTTACATTATAAAAATCTATTCCAAGACCCATGGACCCAAAAATCTTTTCATCATTTTTCACACCGGACCTACATATTATAAATTGGACAGAACCCTAGAAATGGGGATACTACACTCAGCCGCCACTTCCATTTTCCACACTACACCTAGAAACATACACACTAATACATATCACAGCTGCAATGTTTTTCGCTTCTTGTTTATTTATCCTATTCATGCTACTGATATGAATGATTGTTCATCAAATTCTCTATGTTTGGTTCTTAAAGTAAATTCCGTGTTAAGATCTATTTTGTTCCTAAGGTGTAAATGGGTCCGTATTTGAAATGTTACCGTCAATTTCTTTCTTTGATATCTGTTCATTGGATTTTTTGAATTATGTTAAGTGGGTTAGGTGCTTAAAATAGTATTTACCTCAGTTAATTAGATTAAGAATAAATGTAAGTACAATGAGCTATTCACGTTTTTTCCTAAAAAATAAATAGGAGTACATTTGTCAAGATTAGCTTAGTTCTTTTAAAGAAGATAACAAAGATAGTGATAAAAGTTAACCAAGTCAGTTTCTAAAAAAGAATCTCTGTCATATTCCAGTTGTATTACTTTGGTTATTTTACTAATGTTAATCTTTCTTTTTCTTCTCCTACTATACTTCTGGATGTAGATAAAAAAAAAAGATTTTAATCTTAAAGACCTTCTGAATTTTGTTTCTTTTTAATTAAACGTAAGTACTTTTTTGTAGTTTGTTCCTGTAGCTCAAATGGAGCATACATCTGTACTAAGCTTCTTCTACTACTAATTTATTCAATGATTGTGCTGCTTTTGTTTGAAGAATTATACGTTACTGGATTGCATTTAATCATATAGTTCGGAACTTTGAGTTGATTTTTTTTTCTTTTCTTCTTTGGCGAATAATAAGAGAAGGTAAGTTAGTTTGATCTCAAGCCGGATATTATATAATAATTTTGGGCCTAGATCAATAATTAAGGCCTTTTTTATTAGTTAATTAATTAATTTTTAGATGAGCGAGATGGGGCGCGAATTATTTCAAACCCCGTTGTCAAGAGTAAAAGAAAAGAGCGGAAAAACCAATTGTAAAGGAGCGAGATGGGTTGCGAATTTATTCAAAACGCGAATTTATTCAAAACCCGTTGTCAAAGAGTGAAAAGTAGTAATAACTGAATAATTTTTAAGTCTCGGATTGTAGAGACAAGTAATTGCCTTTAATGCTAGATGGGCTTTAGGCACGTTTCAAGACGTTTGTTTCAATTAAGAATGCGGTTACACATCTTATTTTCGAGACTCTTAAACAACTCAAGGATGCGGTTACGCGCCTTGGCCATTGTCGTTTTAATAATTAATCTTGTTTCGATTGAGAATGCGGTTACGCATCTTATTTTCGAGACGCTTAAACAACTCAAGGATGCGGTTACGCACCTTGGCCAAACTCGTTTTAATAATTAATCTTGTTTCGACTGAGAATGTGGTTACGCATCTTATTTTGAGACACTTAAAAGATCTGGAATGCAGTTACGCATCCGGATTAAGACTAATAGAAGTTCAACAATAAAAGCACGAGCAAATCAAGGCTTGGGAACATAATTTATCCAAAATAGATTAAGCTAAGTATAAGTCGATAAAGCGACCGTGCTAGAACCACGGGACTCGGGGAATGCCTAACACCTCCTCCCCGGTCAACAGAATTCCTTACCCGGTCTTCTGTTTTCGCGGACCATAATAAAAGAGTCATTTCCTTTTGATTAGGGATTCATAAGGTGGCTTGGAACACCAAAACTCAATTCCAAGTGACGACTCTATAAATAAAATAATCCCTTTTCAAAACCGTCACTTCAAATGGAAAACCCCTTTAATAATAAAAACTTGCGCGTTTATAGCGCGGGGGCAAAAAAGGGGTGTGACAGCCCTTTAGGAAGGGACTCGGTTATGTAAATATATACCGTACCCGGCCCATTAGTAAGGGACTCGGTTATGTAAATGTCACGACCCGACCTAGGGTCGTGACGAGTGACCGAGCTTAACCTGCCCGATAACCCAACTCATGTTACCTATGCTCAAGCATGACATTCAATCGGTTTTGTTTTTTCCAATTAAGTCTGAAAGCTGTAATTAGAATACCGAAGTCGACCTGTGACTCAAAACATCCCAAAGCATATTTATATATATACATAACATATGACAGGGCAACCAATGAGGCTACCAACACTTCTGTACAACAAAATAGTGGCCGACAAGGCCAAACAGTAACCATAACACCCACGCTGTTCGCAGACTTCTAAAGAGTATGACCCACAATATATACACAAAATTATACCAAAACAAGAACAGTCTCCGAAGCAAGTGGAGCTGTCTGACTCCTAGTGCTGACTCCTCCTAGGTGGCTGGATTGCCGAACCGCGTCCCTGAACCTGCGGGCATGAAACGCAGCCCCCGAAGAGAGGGGGTCAGTACGGAATGTGTACTGAATATGTAAAACATTACTGAATCATAAGCAAGGAGAAGCATAACAGTAAACAAGTTTAGAAGCAACCCGGGAGTACCTGGAACAACATTTTGAACCATGCCATATAGTACTTTACACAATTTCTAGCATACACAATATAAACACAGCATACACAAATTCTAGAACCCACAGTATAAATATAATATCACAATAGTCCCTTCGGACGGCCGCTTCCGGCTCAATAATAATGATGGCCCCTTCGGGCAGCCGCTTCCGGCTCAATAATAATGATGGCCCATTCGGGCAGCCGCTTCCGGCATATAATAATAATGGTGGCCCCTTCGGGCAGCCGCTTCCGGCTCAATAATAATGATGGCCCCTTCGGGCATGCCGGTTCCGACATAATACTACCTTGGCCCCTTCGGGCATGCCGGTCCCGACATAATAATAACGATCCTGGCCCCTTCGGGCATAATAATAATAATGATGGCATGAAATGTAAACATAAGTCGTAAATGGAATGAAATAGTAAAACCTCGCACCCCGTTCGGAGTTGTTTTAAAAAAATTAATTAGTAAAATCTCGCACCCCCTTCGGAGTGGTTTTGAAAGTCTAAATAGTAAAATCTCGCACCCCCTTCGGAGTGGTTTTGGAAATCAAACTTTATATTTCCTTTAGTATAGAATTAGTTTTCTCTAAATCATTAGTAAAATCATAAACACGTTTCAAGTCAATCCGAGTTAGCATAAGAAAGTTATGGACATTATTCAAATCTAACTTTATGTTTCCTTTAGTATAAAACTAATTTCCTCGAAATTATTAGTGAAACCATATGCACAAATCAATTGGCATAACGTAAACTGAGGCCATATGTTAAACAACACGCTCAGACATAAGTTGAGGCCATAGCGCACTCAGTGATCAGCTGAGGCCATAGCACTCTCAGACTTAACCCAAGGCCATACGTTATATAGCACGCTCAGTCGCGTCATGAAATCATCTAGAAAAAAAACTATTATGGACGTCATGTATGCAATCAAACCCTTTTCATTTGTCTCCTGCGAGACTCACAAATTTAAATGTAAAATGCATAGTTAAGAGAAAGACCTTATGAACATCCCCTTCGGGATTTAGACAACATTATGAAATTGCACAACCTGAGAATGCCCCTTCGGGCTTAAGAGGTCAAAGAACTCAAGATATCCTACATCAAGGAATGGATTCATTATGGATATCGTTACGCTACGTTTCCAAAACAATCCGAGTTAGCACATGAAAGTTATGAACGTTATTCATTATAGGAACCTCTACAACCATTTTCAAGCAACCCGAGACCGTCTACGATAGTTAGGGACGCTACTACTTACAGAACTCTTTAGACTTTTCTTGTTATCCAATCATACAATAAGCTCGGCTATACTAGGTATACGCACATCAAGAAGTGAATAAGAATCATTAACAAGCTCGGAATCAAGAATAGAGTTGCCCCAAGATAAGTATCATAACTTACTTAGCTCTAGGACATGCCAAAAGAAAGAAAGGTTAGGCTTTACATACCTTGCTCGCTCCCTAAGCTAACCCGAACTTAAGTCTTTGGCTTCGCAAGATCTACAACAATATTAGTATATACCAAACATTAGCCATAAACACTTAAGAGTCCAATTCTAAACCAATACTTCATTTACAGAAATTTCGGCAGCATTTCCCCTGTACATTCAACTACCCCGAGAATTCAACTCGGCCAAAATACAACAACAATACCAACAGTCAGTTCAAAACGCATTCCAACGTTAGCAACATTCTTTCTACAAACTTCGACGGCGTTTCATTTATGTTCAAATTAACCACAACAACACCTTCCTTCCTTTCAAATTCATAAACTACACCAACAATTCACACACTAACAACATTATTTTCCATAAATACAAGAAGTGATACTATAGTCACATTAGCTTCTAAAACAACTCTCCAACACTTACAACTTTAATTAGAATCGTCAAACTTTCATTATCAACATAGCATCCACAATAACAACAACAAAAACACTAGATAAAATAATTGATTTGTCATTCCTACACAACACACATATACACGGCCACCACTTAACTTCCATATTTTCATGATTTTCATTCATTTCAACATACTACAACATACACAAACCTTCCATAACATGTAAAAGGAGATGAAACCTTACCTTTTTCCATTTGTCTTCTACTTGGCTAGGGTTATGAACTTGCAAGAATGAATGGTTTTCTTGCTCCAACAATTATACCACATTAAAGAGGACCTTCAAATTAGTGGGAATACTAGAAGAAAGTTTTTTTTTTTTTGGATCAAAATTGAGGGCTCAATTTTGCTTGCTCATGGCCGAATGGCCTCTCCTTTCCTCTCATCTCCAAGTTTCTTGAAAATTCGAAGGATAAAGAATGAGAAATGGGCTCTATTTGTCATCTTTTCTTTGCATATATTAAACTCCCATATGGGCCTTGGCCCATTAACCTTGGCCGGCCACCTTGGCCATTTTACTTAAGCCCAATTTTTTTTTTTTTTGTAATTCATGGAAAATTATTCTCCAAATTCCGAAGTTGCCCCTAGACGTCCTCAATATTTCTATGAGTCATATTGTGAATTCTCCTTTCTACCCCTAACCTTTCTTAATATCTCCACATCAAACTTTTTATAAACAATCAAAATATAGCCTTGTCCTCAACTTGTCGCAATTACTTGAAAATATCCGAATGTGCAAAATACGGGATATAACAGTAAATACATACTGTACCAGGCCCTTTAGTAAGGGACTCGGTTATGTAAATATATACCGTACCCGACCCTTTAGTAAGGGACTCGGTTATGTAAATATATACCGTACTCGGCATTTTTGTAAGGGACTCGGTTATGTAAATATATACCGTACTCGACCCTTTAGTAAGGGACTCGGTTATATAAATATATACCGTACCCGAACCTTTAGTAAGGGACTCGGTTATGTAAATATATACCGTACCTGGCCTTTTATTAAGGGACTCGATCATATAAATATATACCGTACCCGACCCTTTAGTAAGGGACTCAGTTATGTAAATATATATATATATAAATACATTATAACATGAGTAGCATGCATGAGAGTCCAAGAACGCTATGACTCTATCAGAGTGACGTAGGGTTGGTAACCTCCGATTATATTATGGAATAATCATCATCGGTCTTTGTCACCTTGAAGGAACAATTATTATAAGGTGAGATCAACAAAACCGAATAAAATCGAGAAAATCATGAAATAGCTCAACATTCTCATAATCACATTGAAATCATAAGCTTTGAACTTTTAAACATAAAATCATCATCATCTTTATAATCATCATAGGATCATTCTCATCTTTAACATCATGAGAAGCTTTAGGAATCATGAACTTCTAGCTTTTGAAAACAAGGAGGTTATGGAAACATTTATGGAATCATAACATAGGAATCTGCCTTTGAAAGAAAGGGACGAGCCTTAACATACCTGTTCAGCCTCCAATTATCTACACTTATTCGTCCGAGCTCGCAAGTCTATATTTAAGAGGATTCACACTATCGTTAGACTCATCGTAGTATACTTGTGCTAAAATTTCAAGTAAACCTTTCTAGAAGCTGTTGAAATTTCGGTAGCATCTCCTCTGTTTATATGCCTAGCCCGAAATCTCAATTCAGCAACCAACAACAACAACAATAGTAATACTAATATCAATCACATCATCATCAATACCAAAACATTCCATAAAACATTCCACACGATGTTTTTCAACATACAACAACAATATATACACTACCTTTCTTCCCAATCAAGAAGCATAATCTCATCAACACACCAATAACATTAGATACCATCTCTATACGTGGAAATCAGCCCAGCTACACGGCCGCAACATGCTCAAAACAGTCCATAAACACAACAACTACAACACAACACCTTATGACCTTTCCTCCATAACTATTTTCACTTTTAAGACTTGCTAAACCTTCAAATCAACTCAACATAAGAGATAGGATGAAGAACATACCTTATACTTGAAGAAATTCAGCCACACCAACTTTTTTCAAGACCAAACTTACCACAACATCAAGTAGAAGTAAGAACAATCACCTTTCATGGACTAGTTTGGTGTAATCTTGTTAAATTCTTGATTTAATGGGCTATAAATGTTTGGGGGCTGTGTTGGGAAGTTTCTAGGACTATTGAGAATGTAAAATGATAAAACAATGGAGTTAATGGGGTATTTATACCCCTCATAAGTTGGTTCCACCGATCTTCTCAAGTGGGGCCCGCGGAAGCCATTTGGCAGCTTGGAGTGTTTATCTTAAAATGGCCATAACTCCCTACTCCTATGTCGTTTTGATGAGAGGTTTGTTGCATTGGAAACTAGACTCGAAGAACTTCATTTGAGGCTTGTTAGACACCTTAAAAAACCTAATATACCTAGGGATATACCCCTCCAAAGTTGACCCAAAATTCTGCCAACTTTTTTCCAAACTTTCGATAAACTTATTTTCTTTGATTTGCTTGGTCCCAGAATCTTCCGAAACTCTCCATACATGATATTTATAATTAATCATACTTGATAATGGTCATGCCCTTTAGTTTCAAGGTTTTACTTCTCGGTTACGACTTACGAGATTGTAATTCATCCGTTACCTCATTGTTACGAACCTCCCATGGCTTGTACCTTCTAAACCTTCATGGGACGTCTCCGATGCTCCATTAATATGGTGAAGGGTGGCATGCTCATGCCCTAAAAATGCGAGGTGTAACATCCTTCCCCCCTAAGGAACATTCGTCTTCGAATGTTGTAGCTTGCGAGCTTACGATGCTTTTATTAGTTCCATATCCTCATGTTATTATTTATGTACTTAGTGGTCAACTGATATATAGTTATTGTGCTGGGACCTATTGCCCTTAAGATGGTCTTAACTCATGATTGCTACGGCTCCCTGCCAATCTGTGAGCACTCTTAATTGTCATGCTCTTTTGCCTTGCTCCTTATTCTCTACTAGTAGACAAATTCTCTTATTCAGATATGACACCCTTCCTTGCTTGCTTCTTTGGTGCTATTTTAGATTATCCCTTTTTATACTCGTTGACATTATATACATACCATATCATCTCCTTTTAATTCTTTGGTCAGACACTTTAATTCCTTACAATATCATCCTATTCATAGTTGAACTTTTCCTACAATTTTCTCTCCTCAGTTTTGGCATAATTGCAATATAAACTCACAAATATGGAACTAAGATAAAATCCTACTTAATCATAACTTCCTTTTGATACGGGTATGCTTTATTCTTAAGTCCTTGATTCTCTTGTACCGGTGATCATTTGAGACTTAAATTAGCCTATCTTCTTCTTTGACTCCCTATCAGTGTCCTTGCACCATTTTTGTTGGCCCTTGCCTCATGACGATTGTCTATATGGTTCTATAGCATATACTCTCACATTTGATATGACCGGCGACTTGTGACTCCACGACTTGCGAGGTACTTTCTAGTCTCAAGTAGCACTGCTATCTTGCTATCCATAGGCACACTATCTCCCCTTCCTTTGGAGATCATTGGACTCCCTATAATTATTCCTCTTGTTAAAACTTTTATCTCTTCTAGTGCTAAGATTTCCCTTTTTGTAATCCATATTGTCCTTTATAATTACTCCCTGGTCAGCTTACAGACCCTTCTTACTCCTTTCGTCACCTCTCAGAGTACGTTAGTGCACACTTAAATGTAACCAAAATTTCTCCAGTACGAGCGATTCGAACCATAGTCCGGAGACATAACATGTCGCATTGACGAAACTCATTCTCCTTCCTAGATTTGTCTCATGATATACCTGCATTTAATCCATTCTCAATTTTTTTAGCACATTCTTGACATTTCAGTTCATCTCGAAATTTGACTCCTTCAATCCAATATATTTCCCTCTCTTGAGCTTCGGAATATTGTAGCTCATCTTAGAACTAAATTTGTTCTTCCCCCCTTTTAAAGGATGTTCTGATATACCGTAAACTTTGAGTGTTAACCGTCTTTGATAGTTATCTGGCTGACCTTGGCGATCCTTCAACTCCTCTATTCAATAAAATGCTGGAGTTCTTTTCATCGCATGGTTTAACTTGTTTTCCTTTTTGCTAGTTGAATTCTTGTATCAAATCAAAATGCTTATACATATCAAATATAATTGAAATGCCTTCTTTATTGTCTTGTCACTAGCTTAGCTCATTTTTTCCCGTAATTCTCCTTAACTACTTGTTGGCATCATCATAGTCCTTCTAGTGTTTTGTCGATTCTTGTTCTTATCGTGAAATCCTCACAAAGTACACCCTTTCCTTTTTTTTTCGTCGAGTTTTCATCTTCCTTTATGATACTACAACTTGTGCACACATATATAGATATATATATCTCGAATTTTCTCGGTTTTCTTCATGATCGCATCTTTACATCTTTCACACAACCATTGTCTTATAATTTAAATTTGTTTTCACCTGGGCAAGCCTACTGATTCACTAACCTTCTCCTTGTTGTCGGCGGCCACATAATTCCCTTTAACCATTTCATTGACACCTCCTCCTTCCTTCAGTCCTCATAGTTTCTTTTGTTTTCCTTTACTCGTAAAACACCTGTTTCCATTAGTCATCCTTTACTCTTAGGTTTGGAAACCTTGTAGTGTTCTGTTACGAGTGAGAATCCCTTTTGACACTGAAAATCTTTTCTTGAGGTACTTTCTTCCCTCAAATAGGCGTACTAATCATGGGTTCACATCCATTCCCCTAGTTATATCTCAGGAGTTTAAAATTCCCTCGCCGCTCTCATAAGATCTATTTATTTCTTCTCAAGGATGCACCTTTATTTATTATTTGCAACCTTCTTGGTTCTAATTATGAAGACGTATAGGTTGGCTCCCGGGTCCTCACATTCATCCATTTTCAAGTATAACATTACTCTATCTCCCATTGATTTATTTAAATTTGATCCTATCGTCTGCTTTCCTGCTTTTATCCTAACCTTTTCCTCAAATATATATTACTTGACCCTCAATAGGTGTACGTTTTTCTTGTCCAAGTTTCTCTCCCCTTCATGATATCATAACCTTCTTTTTCCTAATGCTCCTTCTTATATTATTGGTCACGTTACCGCTATCCGACTTTAGTTCTTGAAAAAACCCAATCCTAATGCTCTCTGTAGCGCTTGCTACCTCAATTTTGACATACAACACAATCAATATTTTTAACATGTCATAACATCAATCATAAGCGTATACATAATACTCGATGTAGCGACTCATGACTTATCTTTTTTTTTTATCGCTTTTCAACACCTTTTTCTTGCGGGATATCCCAATGCCATTTGATCTTATCCTGAATCTATGGCTTTAATACATCTACCCTCTCGTTTTGTCCAGCTAGCAAGAGAATTCTAATTGTAAAGCTCATATGCTTCTAATTTCCCTCGGGCTATTCTGGTTTCTTATATTCTTTTTCCGTATGTATAAATTTTTAAGCCTTCCTAGCATACCTTCCTACGTCCTAATTGTAACTCCTGGCGATATAACTTTACTTAAAATCTTTACTCATACTTGCACCTTGCCTCTTTGTCTAAAATAATCAACGTCACATCCTTTACTTTCCTGTAGCAACTGAATCGATCCTTGCAATATTTTATCTTCACTTGTACACCTACTCTCTTCATTCCTTACACATAAGCCGACATCGCACCTAATTTCTCTATCTCAAATAACCTTCGCAAAACCCGTAAAAAAAATTGAGGTGAATCCTTCTTATAAGGATTAGCTAGAAATACACCACATATTCCTAAGGTTGATACAATCTCTACTCCCTTCGTCGGCCACGCAACATCACATTTAGAAGTTATATAAGTAATCTGGAAGACAATCATAATTACATTCGAACTTACCTATCCATTTCTCATTCTTGAGTTCAAGGTCATCATTAATACCCGAAGTAACTTAGCCATAATGATTCTCAGAATAGTACCAACTATCAAATTGTTACACCCCTCGTTTTCATAGTGGTAGAACTTATGATTTCCTAGTTGGGTATGCCTTGGGAATTGAGACCCGAGCTCAAGTTTTGGAGATAGAAAGTGTCCCACCCCGTGTGCAATGGTACCATTCGGAATTCCTGAACTACGGGGTTAGAAGTTGAACGAATCGAATCGACGTGATCTGAACCGAATTGGAAAGGTCTGCAGACACCAGTCAAGATCGACGGGTCGTCGAACCTGTCGACGAGCTGTCGTTGTGCGACGTCGACAGGGTTCCGCAGCCCTGCATTCTGCAGGAGCAGATCGACGAGCAAGTCGACGGACCGTCAACATGTCGACGGGTCATCGACCCGCTCGTCGAACCGGACCACTGAATCATTTAATTCTCCGAGTATAAATACGTGGTCCATGACTTTATGTCTTATTTCTCTCATTCCTAGATCAGAAAACCCTAATATTTTGCTCTCCTAACATTTATGGCATAGTAGTGAAGATTTGACAAGACCTGAACCCCGTAAACCCGAGCTTGTGAAGAAGAAGGTTGTTTCTAGGGTTTCTCCAAGAATGGGAAGCTTAGGAATTTGAAGTTAAAGTGATTCTTGGGATTCTTGACCCCTCAAGGTACTTAAATGATTCCTACCCTTGTATTTGAGTTTGCTATCAAGAGCTTTAGTGATTTTAGGTAAAGAAAGGGTATTTGTGGAAGTGATAGATTGATGAAGGGTAAGGTAGTGGCATGATACTATTTTTCTATGAAATGATTAGGGATAGATTTACGTGTATTTGGATATATATTGGCGCTATCATTGTAAGCTTATAAAGGAGATGGTCATCTATGATTCGTTAAGCTTTATATGTGCTTGGGGATGATTATTAAGCAAAGCAAGTAGCCTAATTAAGGCTTATGTTATCTTAATTGAAGACTTACGAGTTCAAGGAATATGAGTTGGACGGTTGAATATATCTCCAGATATGTTAAGGTTATTCCTTCTTTTTTTGGCATGATCCTATGATATGAACCGATAAACGAGTAAGAGAGTTTCCATATTACTCTATTCTTATAAGTACTAAGAGAAATACAATTTTGATGTTCCTGTACCCCGACTATGGTATTTCCCCATATTCAGACCTTGTGATTTCTTGTTCTAGTAGTATGAGTCCATTAAGGCCCATGAGAGGCAAACTGTCATTTTATTGTTTTAAGAATCTTGTCGTTCAGTTCTACTTGCACTATGCATTCACTTTCAGTTCTCAGGGTACAGTGAAGGGCACACTTGACAGGGGGTGAGGGTGTGACCTGTGATATTACGTTGTACATGTGAAAGGCACGCTTGACAGGGGTGAAGGTGTGGCCTATGAGTGGTCCAGGGGTGACCTATGATGTTGGAGTGTATACATGAGAAAGGCACACTTGACAGGGGGTGAAGGTGTGGCATGTGATGTGACAATGAGGTGTGTAGCCTGTGATGTGACAATGAGGTGTGTACCTCCTATATTTATATATATATATATATATATATATGCATGTACATGTTTTTCGACATACAGATTTAGTCAGAGGCAGACAGATACTAGTTCATACAGATTCATGCAGATATTCATTCCAGCTTATGAGTTCAGATCTTATTCATGATTTCTATACATATACACATGTTGTGTTTATGCCTTACATATTCAGTACATTATTCGTACTGATTCCCCGTTGCTCAGGGGGCTGCATTCATGCCCGCAGGTACAAGTAGACAGGGAGGTGGTCCAGCTTAGTAGGACCCTTATCCAGCAGAGATCAGTGCACTCCATTCGATCCGGAGTTGTAGTATATTTTGGAAGGCCATTCTTTTGAGATGTATATAGATGGGTACGACGGGGCCCTGTCCCGTCATTTATACAGCTTATTTCCAGTAGAGGTCTGTAGACAGTTGTATGTAGTAGTCAGACGATGTAGCCTTATCGGCTTATATTCTTTTGTGTACAACATATATAGCAGCCTAGCTGGCTTGCACTGTTCTTCCGCATGTTGTATATATATATATATATATATATATATATATATATATATATATATGTAGATTGTACAGAGTTCGGATGTTTCCTCTTTAGGAGATTAGTTTGTGCCATTTATGGGCTATTGATACTCAGCATGTTTCATATAAGTGTCTAGGGGTGTTTGGTCGCTAGAGGTCAGACTCCTGTCACGGCTCATCGGGTTGGGTCGTGGCACAAATACTCAGAAACCCCCTTGAAGTCGAATGACTGGTGACTTCTGAATCCCAATGTAAACTCACATCATATAGGAGAGTCCGATAAAACGTGTCTGTGCGCCTGTCATCAACCCGTCCTGGTCTTATGTATGTATAAACTTCTAGGGTAAAACTTTCCCCTACTCACTAACTTCCTTTCCCATATCAATATCTTTTCGTTATCTCTTACTCACCAATCTATAAATCATAATACTGCATTTGAATTCTTAATGTCAACTTTCCCTATATCTTCAATAAATCTCAATTTTCCGAAGTCTCGAATGCACTCATTTCAACTCCTTTAATTACTAATCATTTTTCCCCTCCAGGGTTCTTCCCTTAAATTAAAATCATTCTAAAACTTTTCTTTGAAAGCGTCTCATAATGGTTCATTCAATCGTGACTTACCAAACATCCGATTGTCACATTTTCCCTTCATCCTTTCTCTATAGCCTAGACATTCAAACAATTCAATTTGTAAAAATCTCGGCAGAGTTTCTTCTATACTTCTTACTGCCACATTCCTGCACACAGCCCAGAAAACACATCCAATGCCTCATAGGGCGATCACAATACCCGTAACATTTACCTCAGGTTCTCATATCAAAGTCTATCAATATCAATAAGACAGGAAACATACCATCCGGAGTGACAACTCCAATTCTCATCAATTACCTCATAGCGGCATAATAAACTGCTTATTCGTAATCAAAACATTTAGTGTTAGAATCAGAGACATCACATCTTATAATTTAGCTCCATGGCACGATCTAAGATGAGAAAGAAAGGTCAATCATTTCTAAATGCCCTGCAGCCTCTTGTTTATAAGTGTGGCGCGCTTCACACCCACAAACAAGAATCGATGGACACGGTCTATAGACAATCCCTACGATGAACTCCTCTGATACCACTTTGTCACGAGCCAGATCGACAGGCCATGACTAGTGCCCGAGCTGGACACTCGTATACGAACCTATCAGACTGCAACCAAGGACAATATGGAAATTTGTAAAAGCATGCTGTAGACTCACAACGTCATATATCAGAATGAACCTGTCTCCTGAGAAGTCACAGCTAGCCAAAATATAACCAATTATGCAAGCCGACAAGGCTGCCACTATATGAAAGAGTATCTAAAACGAACTACGTCGATATAGTTGACCAAAACATATATACATCCCACACATGTCTACAAACCTATAAGAATATAATAGTGACATATGACGGGTCAGGGCCCAACCGTACCCCTGGATATGCATAAGTCTATATTAAAGGATCTGTACCAAAATGACTCAAGCTCCAGAACAATGGAGCTCTCCAAGCAGCTGAGCAGAAGTCTTAGGCTGGAGGATCACCAAACTGAGTGTTTGTACCTGTAGGCATGAAACACAACCCCCGAAGAAAGGGAGTCCGTACGAAAAATGTACTGAATATGTAAAGCATGAAGTACAGTACTGAAGATCATTACTGAGTGAATGATGATAGGAAATAAGTATGATAATCAAGGGATACCAATGCATCAGTACCTTATGTGGTGAGTCATGCATATATATACTCTGTATATCGTACCCGGCCCATTATGGGACTTGGTTATATAAATATATACCGTACCCGGCCCTTTAGTAAGGGACTCGGTTATGTAAATATATACCGTACCCGGCCCTTTAGTAAGGGACTCGGTTATGTATATATATACCGTACCCGGCCTTTTAGTAAGGGACTTGGTTATGTAAATATATACCATACCCAGCCCTTTAGTAAGGGACTCGGTTATGTAAATGTATACCGTACTCGGCCCTTTAGTAAGGGACTCAGTTATGTAAATATTTACCGTACCCGATCCTTTAGTAAGGGACTCGATTATGTAAATATATACCGTACCCGGCCCTTTAGTAAGGGACTCGGTTATGCAAATATATACCGTACTGGGCCCTTTAGTAAGGGACTCAGTTATGTAAATATATACCGTACCTGTCCTTTTAGTAAGGGACCCAGTTATGTAAATATATACCGTACTCGGCCTTTTAGTAAGGGACTCGGTTATGTAAATATATACCGTACCCGGCCCTTTAGTAAGGGACTAGGTTATGTAAATATATACCGTACCCGACCCTTTAGTAAGAGACTCGGTTATGTAAATATATACCGTACCTGGCCTTTTAGTAAGGGACTCGGTTATACAAATATATACCGTACCCGACCCTTTAGTAAGGGACTCAGTTATGTAAATATATATATAAATACATTATAACATGAGTAGCATGCATGGGAGTCCAAGAACGCTATGACTCTATCAGAGTGACGTAGGGTTGGTAACCTCCGATTATATTATGGAATAATCATCATCGGTCTATGTCACCTTGAAGGAACAATTATTATAAGGTGAGATCAACAACAATAAATAAAATCGAGAAAATCATGAAATAGCTCAACATTCTCATATTCACATTGAAATCATAAGCTTGGAACTTTTAAACATAAAATCATCATCATCTTTATAATCATCATAGGATCATTCTCATCTTTAACATCATGAGAAGCTTTACAAATCATGAACTTCTAGCTTTTGAAAACAAGGAGGTTATGGAAACATTTATGGAATTATAACATAGGAATCATGCCTTTGAAAGAAAGGGACGAGCCTTAACATACCTGTTCAGCCTCCAATTATCTACACTTATTCGTCCGAGCTCGCAAGTCTACATTTAAGAGGATTCACACTATCGTTAGACTCATCGTAGTATACTTGTGCTAAACTTTCTAGTAAACCTTTCTAGAAGCTGTTGAAATTTTGGTAGCTGTTGAAATTTTGGTAGCATCTCCTCTTTTTATATGCCTAGTCTGAAATCTCAATTCAGCAACCAACAACAACAACAACAACAACAATAGTAATACTAATATCAACCTCATCATCAACAATACGAAAACATTCCATAAAACATCCCACACAATGTTTTTCAACATACGACAACAATATACACTACCTTTATTCCCAATCAAGGAGCAAAATCTCATCAACACACCAATAACATTAGCTACCATCTCTATACGTGTAAATCAGCCCAGCTACATGGCCGCAACATGCTCAAAACAGTCCATAAACACAACAACTACAACACAATACCTTATGACCTTTCCTCCATAACTATTTTCTCTTTTAAGACTTGCTAAACCTTCAAATCAACTCAACATAAGAGATAGGAGGAAGAACATACCTTATACTTGAAGAAATTCAGCCACACCAACCTTTTTCTATACCAAACTTACCACAACATCAAGTAGAAGCAAGAACAATCACCTTTTATGGACTAGTTTGGTGTAATCTTGTTAAATTCTTGATTTAATGGGCTATAAATTTTGGGGGTTGTGTTGGGAAGTTTCTAGGACTATTGAGAATGTAAAATGCTAAACCAATGGAGTTAATGGGGTATTTATACCCCTCATAAGTTGGTTCCACCGACCTTCTCAAGTGAGGCCCGCGGAACATTTGGCAGCTTGGAGTCTTTATCTTAAAATAGCCATAACTCCCTACTCCGATGTCATTTTGATGAGCGGTTTGTTGCGTTGAAAACTAGAATCGACGAACTTCATTTTAGGATTTTGAGACACATTAAAACTTCTAATATACCTGGAGATATAACCCTCCAAATTTGACCCAAAATTCTGTCCCAAATTCTGCCAACTTTTTTCCAAACTTTCGACAAACTTCTTTTCTTTGATTTGCTTGGTCCCAGAGTTTTCCGAAACTCTCCATACATGATATTTATCATTAATCATACTTGATAATGGTCATGTCATTTTGTTTCAAGGTTTTCCTTCCCGGTTACGACTTACGAGATCGTAATTCATCCTTTACCTCATAGTTACGAACTTCCCATGGCTTGTACCTTCTAAACTTCATGGGATGTCTCCGGTACTCCATTAATACGGTGAAGTACGTGGGCTGCTCATGCTCTGGAAATGCGAGGTGTAACATAAAGGGAGTAAGGTATGAATTTCTCCTTATTAATATTAGTTTCAGCTTATTTATGGAGGTAAGACTATCAAACAGTCGTATAATGAGTTGGTTAGTTGAAGAATTTGGAAAACATCGTGTGAGATGTTTTATGACGAATATTGGTATTGGTAAAGTTGTGGTTGATATTGGTATTGTTGTTGTGGTTGTTCGTTGTTGAATTATGATTTCGGGCTAGACATATAAATAGGGGAGATGCTGCCCGAATTTCGGCAGATTCTAAATGAAATTATATTAAGGATTTGAGATAGGCGTATGGTTTTGAGCCTAATAATAGTACGAATGGCTTGTATGTAGATTTACGAGTGAGGAAGGATAAACGTTGAACCGCCAAGGAGACCGAAAGGTATGTTAAGGCTAGTCCCTTTCTTTCAAAAGGCATGATTCTTATGTTGTGATTCTATATGTGTTTCCATAACCTTCTTACTCCCAAAAGTTAGAAGTTCATGATTCCTAAAAGCTTCCTATGATACTAAAGATGAGATGTTTTCCATAATGTCCTTATCCTCAAAAGTTAGAGATTCATGATTCCAAGAGTTTCGTATGATACTAAGGATGAGTATGCTTTATGAAGATAATGATGATGATTGTGACTCTATTTCTAGAAGTTCCAAAGATATGATTTTAATGTTATGATGAGATTAACGAGTATATTTCATGATTTTCTTGAATTGCTCATTGTTGTGATCTCACCTTATGAATTGTTCCTTCAAGGTGAGATATAGCGATGATGATTATTCCATAACATAAATCGGAGGTTACCGACCTTACGTCACTCCAATAGAGTTGTAGCTTTCATTTGGGCTTCCATGCATACTTTATAATTATGTATGCATTTTAATGACACCGTGCCTACATGGTCGGGCAGTATAACACCGCGCCGCCCAACAGGCGGCCGGGCAGACACACTACTGCAGCAGTTTACACCCTGGACGCGGGAGGTTCGGACGTGGGCTAATGATGATAACACCGTGCCTAAATGGCCGGGCAGCATAACACCGTACCTATATGGTCGGGCAGTTTAATAGTATGTATTTATAATGTTGTTTAATAGAAGTTAAAGCTAGCATGCATGACATCCGCCTTATGAGGCAATAGAATGTACAAGTTATCTCTTTATCTCATATTATGTTCTATACTTCTTGTTATGTTTTTATTCAAGCCTTACACACTCAGTATATTATTCGTACTGACGTTCTTTCTTGTGGACGCTGCTGTCACGACCCGGCTAGGGGCCGTGACGGGTACCCAGGGCTGACCACCGAGCACCGCTCGTTCTACTACTCATCATACTCATTAAGCCTCCTTTTTCGTTTATAATCTCATAATCATAAGAAAATCATTTTCATTAAAGAAAATAAATACTTTTATATACATAAGCCCTTTGGCTATCAAAAGATAATGTACACATATCTACATATATACAGTAGTGACCTTGTGAGACCATATAACCCACACATACGTATCTACGAGCCTCTACTAGAGTACTAGACATATGGACGGGACAGGACCCCGTCGTGCCCAAAATATTTATACATATGTATATACACAAAAGTATAAACCCGATTAGCACCTCCGGAATAATGGAGTGCTTCTGCAAATCAGCTGATAGCTCCTAAAGGTCTGCACCGTCTCCCTGTCTACCTGTGGGCATGAACACAGCATCCAAAGAAAACGTACGTCAGTACGAATATTGTACTGAGTATGTAAAGCATGAATGAAACAAACATAATAGAGAAATCATAAGTCACGAGGTGAAGGGAAAACCTGCGCGACCTTTAAGGGTGAATACATTTCATACATATATCACATATACATAATCGTCGTACATGAACCATCATAGCGTATACATCATCATGTCATATAATTCATCATCGTAATGCCGTAGCTTCTCATACACATAGAACATTATCTGTATTCGGCCACGTAGGGCTAGACAATATCCGTATTCGGCCACGTGGTGGCTCGACAGTATCCGTATTCGGCCACGTAGTGGCTCGACCATATCACATGCATCATACAAGGATCAATATATCTCATCATTATCATTGCCATCACATACATCTGATAAGCTTATCATAACCTTTCATTAATGCACACATTTAAATTTAAAGACAATCTATGAAAATCACATCATATTCGTAGCACGAATTTCGTATAAATATCGTATGATAGTCTTTATAATCTTTGGGCTTAAGCTCATCATTTCCATTATCATTTCTATAGCGTATCTCTTACCTTTATCTCACATGAAATCCTTGATGAACATAGACTCGTAGTTTCTCGAAACATTGGTCATAGGACATGCATTGAGGCTCATGAACAATCTATAACAATGTCGGGGTGACGTAAGGTCGAGAGCCCCCGCTTACATTATGGAGCATTCATAGATATTCCGCCTCACCTTGAAGGAATTAGTATATAAGGTGAGTGTATACATCAAGCATTACCAATAGATGGTAGTTAATGTCTTTAGCTTTGTTTAAACATTATACCCTGAACTCTAGAATCTTTAGTCTTACGCTTATCATCTCCGTTATCGTGCTCATAACATGTCTCTTATCCTTATATCACGTGGCTATCCATGAACATAGGCTCTTGGTTCCGGAATATAAAGAAGCCATGGAAATGTAGGGAAATAATATCATATCATAGGATTCATGCCTTGGAAAGAAAGGACTAGCCTTACATACCTTTTCCTTTAGCTATTCTACCGCTTGATCGTTCCTCTTCAATATTCGCGTCTTTACCTTCAAGAGAATTCACATCAACGTCAGTTAATCGACTATAAGAACGCGTGACTATTTTCTAGGGAAAATTGGGCAGCATTTCCTTCGTTTCTACTACTTTTCCCCTGTTTCATTTCAACTACCAAACATTCACAACAACACTCACAATATCGTATCAATAATCGTCATTTATCTACATTTACCACATTCAACCATTTTTCTCCAATTTCTCCACATTTATGGGTTTTAGCTCATCATCACATTTTCTTATACATCACACCTATTTTATGGTCTACACGTCATTTATAACATATTTATACTCCCAACTCATCAACATTCATAATTCAATCAAACTATCATTCAACTATGGCACTATTCACATTTTATGACCCATTTACTACACTCTTCTATAATCCAAGTGTTTCAACGTATAAATACTTCAATCATCATGAGAAATTCATAAAACTTACCTTAGATGTGGTAGGAATGAGCCTTGAGTAGCAATACTCTTCTATGCCAAAAACCCTACTTCACTTCCTTTGCAATTTCTTGGTGTAGATGAACTTTGCTAAGTTTCACACTCTTGATTTCATGGTTTTAGTGATTTTGATCTTGATTATTCCTTTGCTTCTCTTGTGGATGAATATTAGAGAGTATTCTAGACGTTTCTTAAGTGTGGAGTGAAAATGAAATGAATGGAATGAAAAAGGGTCCCTTATGCTTAACTTAAAATCTGATTTTTTTATGAACAGTAGTCGAAGTGCATAGTGGTCGTAAACCCAGTTTACGGTCCGTATTCCAGTTTACGGGCCGTATATCGTGGTCGTATTTAAGCATATCAAAACCAGAAAGGTATGTTGAGGATCATAGTGATTTACGATCGCAGTTTACGGGCCGTATTTCAATTTACGGTCCGTATTCCAAGTCGTATTTAACCATTTATATTATATCCCGTATTTTTGTACATTGGGATATTTAAGCTAGTCGCGACAAGTTAAGGACAAGACTATTTTGGGATCCGAGGTAGAGATTTTAATCTCCGAGTTTGTTTAATTGCACAAGTTGTTTATAAATTTTATGTGGTATGGAATTATTAATGAAGATTAGGGATTAATTAACAATGATTAGATTATTAAGTGGGATTAAAATTTAATTACTTCATTAATTGACCATAAGTGGCCGTGTGGGCCCCACCCGTGACATGGCTAAGTGCAATTGGCTCAAACTTTGGGTGGGACACATGTCCAGCCCATGGAAATCCTATATATATAGTAAGTTGATGATTCATTCATCAACTATCCACTTCATTTCTTCATCTTCACAAACCAAAGAAACCTTCGAGATAGAGTGAGAGACTCTCGGCCATGGCTGGCTGAGATTGATGCCATTGAAAGTTGATCAAAAAAATATTTTTTCCAAGCAATTCAACTCCTTAGAAGATGTATAATAACGTGGAATTGATTCTAGGGCAACAAGAACAAGTATAAAAATTCAAGACACAAATTGGAGCCAAGTTGAAAAGCCAAGTATTAAAGGTAAGGTTTAATCTTCTTTTGCATGTGTTGTGGATGGTTTGAACGTGTTGTAGTGTGTAGAAATGAATGAAAATCATGGAATAATGTGTGTTGGTGTTGAAGCCGTGTAGGGGCTGTTTGTGTAGGAATGATGAGCTAAGTTTACTTAGTATTTTTTATTGTTGTTGTTGTGGATTCCATGATGAAAATGAAAGTTTAATGGTTCAAATTGGAGTTGTAATTGTTTGTGGGCTGTGGTAGAAGCTAATACGATGTTAATATAGTGTCTTGCATTTGTATAAATAATGTTGCTAAACGTGTGGTTGTTGGTAGGATTTGTGAAATTGGAAGAAAAGAATGTGTTGTTGTTGTTCTTGTTGAGTTTGAAGGATTGCGGGTTGTATGGTATGTTGGTCGGGCTGTTATGAATATTGTGCGGGTTGTCCTTTTATATCCCGTATTTTTGAACGTCGGATTATTTGCTGGGGTGGGGCCCACACACCGAGATTTTTTTTTTGGAACATCTGAAAAGTCATATGAATCACATATGTAAAGTTAAACACAACTCATGAAGTACCCTTGGGCCAAATCAAAGTGGAAGCCCTCCAAACGAATATTTTTAAGAAAACGTTTTCGGGTGACCTGACTTTGAGGGGCACAAACGGTATTATAAGTTTGAAATTTGGAAAGATACCATGAAATAGAAGTTGTAGATAATTGAATTAGCTTTCTATCCATAGGTCGTGGGTTCCTAGGTGATGTCGGTACAAGGAGATATGAACGTTTTAAGGTCGAAAGTTCAGTGGGCTAGGCCCAACTCGGGATCAACCGAGTTGACCCAAAAAAATAAAATGAAAATTTAGGCCCAATGTTTAAGGGGTGGCCGGCCAAGTGAGGCCCAACCCATGGTTTTAATGAATATTTCCATGTGCTAATTAATTATAAATGGTCACTATCTAATAGAAGTTTCAAGAAACAAAGAAAGAAGAGAAAGAAGAAAAACCAAGAGCAAACATAAGAGCCATTTCGCGTTGGCCATAGAAAAATCACCCTAAAAAAAATCTTGACTCTAAAATTACTTTTTGTTAAATTCCTACTAATTCAAGGTCCCTCTACAACTTGGTGTAGTTGTTTTGGAAGATTGAGCATTAGTTTCATCAATCTCACACTTTGGACAAGTGAAGAAGATTGGAGAAAAAGGTAGGAATTCATACCTTTTTATTATGTTATGAAGGTTTGTTTGTGTTGTAGTATATGGAAATGAGTAGAAACTATGGAAATATGGAAGTTTACAAAGTGTATATGTATATATATATATATATATATATGTAGTCGTGAGTGTATGTATGTTGTATACATATATGAGTTGAATTTTATGTTGTATTCTAGTTGTGGTTATGGTGAAAATTATATTGGGAATGAAAGTTGAATGAATTTTGGTTGAAGTTGGAATGTAGAAGATTATGTCACTTTAGAATGATTTTGTGATATTATGGAAATGAAGTTGTTAAGATGTGAATTATGATTATGGTTGATGAAATTGGAAGATGGAAATATGTTATGGATATGTAGGTTGAATATTAGAAGTTTTGGATGAATTATGACTTTGGTGGAAAGTTTGTATATTTTGTATATCTTGTGAATATTTTGTGGAAATGATATGAAATGCTTCCAAATTATATTGTGATAATCTAGATTAATAATGAATATGAAAACATTGAGATTGGTTTGGAAATGGGAAGTCGGAATGAAAGTTCTTGCATTATGTCGGAAAGAAGACTAGTTGTGTTATATTGTGTCCTATATTGATTGTTGTCGTTGTTGGTGTTGTTGTTGGGTTGTTGTTGATTGTTTTGGCCGAGTTAAATTCTCGGGGATGATATATGTATAGGGGAGATGCTGCCCAAATTTCTGTAGGCAATTATGAATAAAGATTGAATACTTAAAGATTGGAAATTGAGAATTGGTAAATGTGACCAATTGCAGATTTTGGGCGAAACGGGAATTGAATTTGGAAAGGCGTAAAGAGCATATAAGGTATGTAAAGCTATCCCGATTCTTCTTTTGGCATGTCCTAGGTGTACTAGGATCGGATTTGAGCCCCGGAATATATTCTGTCCATCGGAATCCGCATTTGAAATTGTCACTTTTTCATTCAATAGAATTGAACCTTTTAGGTATGCTTTGTTGGAAGAATTAGGCAAACTTTCACAAATTGTTTAGGAAGTTATGAAATGTCCCTAGTACCTCTATAGGTGACCCCACAAGCTTAAAATACGTAATTTGAGCCCACCGCTTCGTTTGTCCCGAGGTGGGCCCATTATTTCCGATTTTACCCCTTTTGTATTTATGACTTGTCTTCGAGCTGCTTTAAAGGAAATGTCTTAACTACTCCTCTAACTATTATCTAAAGAATTGTTTTAAATACTCCGTTAAGTCTTATAAACTGTTTTGGATCTTGGAAACGATCTCAGCAAGATTATGCCTCCGTAACCCATTATGACATCCGAAGTTTACTTACTATGATTCCGTTCGATTTCATTGTTTTGACTTGTCACTCGATATGCCTCATTGAGTCTCTGGAAGTATATATGGTATTTTATTGCATTTAGTTTCTCACTACTCCATTCGTGGATGCCTCAATGTTTCCCACACTGAGCCCGGGCCAGGATATGTTCTCAAGCGTCTTCCACTGCATTGTTCGCCGTGCCTCGATGTGAGGGGGCAGGTATATATGTACATGGGTTGTGGAGTATGCTGTGCCATGTACACTATTCTGACATGATATGATATGATCTGATATGGCAATTTGATATGTTATGCTATGTTACGGGGTTATTCCCCTTTTCTGATCCTTATGTGTTGTGGCACCAGCGTCGGGGGGTGGCCACGTTCTGTCTGCCGAGTCCTTTGGCAGGGGCCGGATATGATATGGCATATGTTTCTGTACACACTCTTCATGTTTTGAAAATATGCATTTGATACTCTGGATATCACACTCACTTTTCTGTACGTTCTGTTTCGGTTATGATTTTGTCCCGTAGTGGGACCAGGTATGACATACGTTTTCTGCAAATACTAATTATGCTTTATGATCAACATCTTTGCTAATCTGGATATTCCGTTCATTTTCTGTATCTTCTGCTTCGATTATGACTTTGTTTACTACGTTCCATGCTTTACATACTCAGTACATATTTCGTACTGACCCCCTTTCTTCGGGGGCTGCGTTTTCATGCCGCGCAGGTACAGACTACAGATTTGCTGATCCGCATGTTTAGGACTATATTCTGCCATCTTGGAGTGCTCTATTGTTCGGAGCCTATGTTTGGTACAGTCCTTGCTATGGTACATTTGTATGTTGTTCAGGGGTATGACGGGGCCCTGTCCCGTCTTATGATTCTGATGTGTTATGTAGAGGTCTGTAGACATACATGTGGGTTCTGCATATGATTTGGGTTGGTATGATCTGTGACAGCCTGATCGGCTTCCTTGTGCTTTATCCGTTAATCTGTGATAATTAATAACGCCAATTGACTTTTACATTTAAATATTCTGCTTATATGCTGGTTTGGGTTATTGGGTACGTTCAGGTGTCCAGCACGGACACTAGTCGGGGCCTACGGGGTTGGGTCGTGACATGTCCGAAGTGTTCTCGAGTCTTGTTTGAATGGCCTCGGGTTAACACTTGAACGTGTGATCATTGGTGTTGGCTTGATTGTCTGTGGTTGATTTGAATGTAAAGGGAAGGTCGTCAAATTATTTAGAAAGGGTTACTAACGTTAGAATACGTATTGAATTCCCTCGCAGCCTAATCGTAGTTCTTGACATCTTAATATAGGATAAAGTACTATTGGGCAGCGTATACGGGTTGTGTTGCGAGTAAACGCTAAAGGTATGTAAAGCCTATCGTTTCTTTCTTTTGGCATGTCCTATATGTAAGTATGAAACGATATGAGATTCGGGATAATTCTACTCATAAGTTCCGAGCATGTATTATGATTCTTATCCATTTCTTGATATTAGAGTTCTTAAAATAGTCGAACTACTTCCCTCGAGCTTTCTATATGATCGGATAGTAAATGATAAATGAAAGTTCCTATTCCTGAAAAACTCCATATTTCCTAATGATCATAACTTTTATAAGATTCCTCGGATTGACTTGATACATGTCTATGATTCCTGAGACGTTATTTGACATAGTTCGTAATGATTTTCAAAGAGTACTGAGTGTGACCATTATCTTGTTACTCAAACGTTTACTAGTCTACTTATCTATTGAGTCTCAAAAGATGATTTATGTGTATATGGTTACTTATTACTCTGCTCGTGCATACTGTTATATCTTTAACTGAGTCCCGGGCCAGGACATGTTCTCGTGCACAGATCCATAGCATTATTCACCGAGTCCCTCATTAGAGGGCCGGGACACGTTATATATATATGCATATGATGATATGATGACATGATGATATGGGGATAGTGGACAGGATGGCATATGATGACTTTATTCACTGAGTCCTTCATTAGAGGGCTGGGACACGTTATATGTGCATGTATATGATGATTTTAATTACCGAGTCCCTCACTAGAGGTCCGGGACACGGTTTATATGCATATGTACAGGATGATTATCTAATTATGTCACTAAGTCCTATAACTGGTTGGATATGATATTGACACATATGGTTTATGTTCAAAGGTAAGCCTTGTAGTTTTTCTGGTTATTGTACTAGTTTTCTGCACTCCTTATCTCAGTATGACCCTGTTCACTATATTTCATGCTTTACATGGTCAGTACATATCCCGTACTGACCCCCCTTTCTTCGGGGGGATGCGTTTCATGCCCGCAGGTACAGACGCTCGTTTTGGTAATCCGCCAGCTTAGGATATATATTCAGCTATCTTGGAGTGCTCGCTTGTTTCGGAGCCTAGCTTTGCGGTACAGATTCTCCTGTTGTATATATATGTTTACCCAAGGGTACGGCGGGGCCCTGTCCCGTCATATGATACTGTTGTTACTCTTAGAGGTCTGTAGACATATGTGTGGGTCTGTGTATAGTTGCTGTTTAGTTGTGTGGATATGACTTTTGTTTTGGGGCGTACCCATTCGTAGTGGCAGCCTTGTCGGCTTGAGTATATATATGTTTTGGGATGTTGTGTGTAGTGGCAGCCTTGTCGGCTTGCGTAGATATATATATACGTATGTGTTTTGGAAGCCGTGTGTTATGGTAGCGTTGTTGGCTCGTGTATGGCTGGGGCATTCCCCCTATATTGTGATGGCCTTGCCGGCTTATGTGCGATATTATCTGTTGAAAGTTGTAACTCCTCAGGAGACAGGTTGCTATGCTGTATATATATGTGACAGTTTTGGGACGCCGTTCTGCCTTTATATATATATATAAATTCTTTATTATGCTAGTTGTGAATGATTATAGTAACACGTGTATACGAGTGTCCAGCTCGGGCACTAGTCACGGCCTACGGGGTTGGGTCGTGATAAAAGTTGTATCAGAGCGGTTCATCCTCGGAGTGTCTACAGACCGTGTCTAGTAGAGTCTTGTTTATCGATGTGTTGTGCACCACATTTATAAACAGGAAGCTACGGGACATTTAGGATGTCATCTTTCCTTTTTACTCTAGATCGTGCGATAGAGCTGTATTATCAGGATAATTCCTCCCTAACGGATTGTTATGTTTACAGCGATGCCTCCAAAAAAAGCGACAGCTGCCCAGAAGGGCAAGGCAGTGGCTGGAGAAACCAACCAGATTCGGAGAGTTACGAGGGCCCATGCCCAGCTTATGCCTGAGGTTGTGCTCCAGTCAGCGAGCTCTGCTACACCGCTGTTACCAGAAGAGCATAGGGCAGCAGCAACTGCAGATCAGGGTGCGGCTCCACCGCCAGCTCCCGAGGTCCCAGTACCCGAGCCTCCAGCTCCTCAGCTAGGGGCGGAGGATAGGGCCATGAGAGATGCAGTTCAGTTGCTGACCAGATTAGTGTCAGGGCAGGCTCGCAGGCACGGATTAGGAGGCGACTATGCGGACAGACATGATAGTTTGAGGGCCCGTGATTTCTTGACTTGTAATCCCCCAGAGTTCTATGGGTCAAATCCAGCAGAGGATCCAGAGGATTTTATTCGACAGATGCGCCGTACATTGAGGATAATTAGAGCTTCCGAGACTGAGTCTGTTGAGTTGGCTTCATATCGGTTGCGTGATGTAGCTGTTGGTATGAGTCCCGGGAGTTGTCTAGGGGTGAGGATGCTCCTCCAGTAGTATGAGATGAGTTCGTGGAGGCCTTTCTGGGACATTTTCTGCCTCCGGAGATGAGGCGAGCTAGAGTTGATAGATTCCTACACCTGAGGCAGAATGGCAGGAGTGTTCGAGATTATAGTCTCGAATTTGATTCGCTGGCTAGGTATGCGCCTACTATTGTAGCTGACATGGCTGATAGGGTGCATCGTTATGTGATGGGGCTGGATCGTTACTTGATTGATAGTTGTATGGTTATGGCTTCTCAGCCCGGTCTGGATATTGCTCGAGTGCAGGCATATGCACAGGGGGTAGAGGACCGACATAGAGGACTTCAGCCTGATAGAGATCATGATAGGGGCAGCATAAGAGAGCTAGATCAGCTGGGTATTCTGGCGAGTTTCGAGGCGGGCAGCCCCAGCAGCAGCATAGTAGATATCCTTCTCAGCCAGCACGGAGTGCACCCCCACGATTCACTGGTAGGAGATTTGATAGCACGGGGTATTCAGGAGCTGGTCAAAGCTCCATGTCTTCAGGTTCATAGATGCACAGGATTTCAGGTCAGACGAGGCCATCTATGCCTCAGTACTCTCGATGCGGCAGGCGCCATCCGGGGGAATGCCGTCTCGCTACTGGTGCTTGTTTTTCTTGCGACCGTCAAGGCCATATTATGAGGGAGTGTCCATTTGTGGGTGGTTCAGGTGGTGCAGCTCAGCCTACTGGGTCAGTTGCCGATTCATCTTCTTCTGTGGCTATGCGCCCTATGGGGCAGGGTAATCAGACACCAGCAGGCCATGGTAGAGGCCGCGGCGGAGTTTCCAGTTCTAGTGGTCCTTCAAACCACATATATGGTTTGGCTAGTAGACAGGATCAGGAGGCATCACCAAATGTGGTTACAGGTATATTATTGATTTTCTCTCGGGACGTATATGCATTGATAGATCCAGGCTCCACATTATCGTATATTTCTCCATTTGTTGCTAGTAGAATTGGGATAAAACCTGAATTGATAGAACCATTTGAGGTACCTACACCAGTAGGAGATTTTGTTATAGCAAGACAAGTATATAGAAATTGTTCGGTAATCATATATACTCGTTGCACCAAAGCAGATTTGATAGAGTTAGATATGACTGAGTTTGATGTTATTATGGGTATGGATTGGTTAGCTTCCTGTTATTCTAATGTTGATTGTAGAAACAAGATAGTTCGGTTTCAGTTTCCAGGGGAGCCAACCATAGAATGGCTTGGGAATACGGCATCGTTGAAGGGTAAGTTTATTTCATACCTCAAGGCAAGAAAGATGGTTAGGAAGGGTTATATTTATCATCTGGTTCGTGTGCATGACTTGAAAGCAGAGGCACCGACTTTCCAGTCAGTCCCGGTAGTCAATGAATTTCCGGATGTATTTCTAGATGAACTTCCAGGTCTTCCTCCTGAGCGGGAAATAGAGTTTACTATAGACGTATTGCCAGACACTCAGCCCATATCTATTCCTCCTTACAGAATGGCACCTGCAGAACTGAAAGAATTGAAGGAGCAGCTGAGGGATTTATTAAAGAAGGGCTTCATTAGGCCCAGTACATCACCTTGGGGAGCACCAGTATTATTTGTAAGAAAGAAAGATGGGTTGCTGCGGATGTGTATTGATTATAGGCAGCTGAACAAAGTAACAATAAAGAATATATATCCCCTTCCCAGGATTGATGATTTATTTGACCAGTTGCAGGGTGCTAAGTGTTTCTCGAAAGATAGACTTGTGGTCAGGTTATCACCAGGTGCGGGTAAAGGAGGCAGATATTCCGAAGACTGCATTCAGGACCCGATACGGGCATTACGAGTTTAGAGTAATGTCCTTTGGGTTGACCAATGCTCCAGCAAGTATTTATGGATTTGATGAACTGAGTGTTCAAGCCATTCTTTGACCTGTTCGTGATTGTATTCATTGATGATATTCTGGTCTATTCACGATTAGGAGAGGAGCATGCAGACCACTTGAGGACGGTACTTAGGGTTCTCCAGCACCAGAAATTATATGCTAAATTCTCTAAATGTGAATTCTGGTTGACTTCAGTAGCATTCCTGGGGCATATTATTGGAGCTGACGGCATACGGGTAGATACACAGAAGATTGAGGCCGTAAAGACTTGGCCTAGACCTACGACACCTACTGAGGTACGTAGTTTTCTGGGGCTAGCAGGATATTACAGGAGATTCGTAGAGAAGTTTGCTTCGATTTCAGCGCCTTTAACAAGGCTAACTCAGAAAGCAGCTAAATTCCAGTGGACTGATGCTTGTGAACGAAGCTTCCAGTTGCTGAAAGAGAAGTTAACTACAGCTCCAGTTCTAACCCTTCCCGAGGGACCAGATGGCTACATCATTTATTGTGATGCTTCCGGTGTTGGGCTAGGTTGTGTGCTAATGCAGCATGGCAGAGTTATAGCCTATGCCTCCCGACAGCTCAGGAAACATGAAAGGAATTATCCTACACATGATTTTGAAGTTAGCAGCGGTAATTCATGCGTTCAAGATATGGAGACATTATCTATATGGCGTGCATGTTGATATTTATACAGATCACAAGAGTCTCTAATACATCTTCAAGCAGAAGGAGTTAAATTTGCGGCAGAGGAGATGGCCAGAATTGTTGAAGGACTATGATGTTGACATTTTATATCACCCAGGAAAGGCCAATTTTGTAGCAGATGCACTCAGCCGTAAATCTATGGGTAGTTTGGCAGATATACAACCAGAGCAGAAAGAGATAGTCCGTGAGGTTCGTCAGTTAGCTAGTCTGGGAGTCCGTTTGGCTGATTCTGATAATGGTAGGATTTCTATGCGAGGTGTCGCTGAGTCCTCTATTATAGAAGAGGTAGAGAGACATCAGTACGAGGACCCTATTCTTGTACATTATAGAGATGCAACTCTTCAAAAGAAGGAGACCCCATTCGATATTGCACCCGACGGGGTACTACGATACAGAGGCAGATTATGTGTACCTGAGGTTACAGGGTTACGACAACAGGTGATGGGGGAGGCACACTATGCCTGTTATTCTGTTCATCCAGGGTCAACGAAGATGTATCATGACCTCAGATGCTTGTATTGGTGGGATGGCATGAAGAAGGATATAGCAGAGTTTGTTGCTTAGTGTCCGAATTGTCAACAAGTTAAGATCGAGCACCAGAAGCCTGGGGGACTGTTACAGGAGATGGGGATTCCGACTTGGAAATGGGAGGTAATCAATATGGACTTCGTCACAGGTCTACCTCGCACTCTGCGAAATTATGACTCTATCTGGGTCATCGTTGATAGATTGACAAAATCAGCCCACTTCCTTCTAGTCAGGACTACATATTCAGCTGAGGATTATGCAAAATTGTACCTTAAGGAGATAGTGAGACTTCATGCGGTTCCCACAGCTATTATCTCCGATAGAGGAGCCCAGTTTACAGCTAACTTCTGGAGATCCTTCCAGGAGGGATTGGGGACACAAGTGAGTCTCAGCACAACATTTCACCCTCAGACTGACGGACAGGCCGAGCGTACCATTCAGACACTACAAGATATGTTACGGGCCTGTGTTATTGATTTCAGAGGTAGCTGGGATGATCACTTGCCACTTATTGAGTTCACCTATAATAACAACTACCATTCTAGCATCCAGATGGCACCATATGAGGCTCTATATGGCAGAAATTACAGATCACCTATAGGCTGGTTTGATGTTGGTGAGACTAAGTTGATAGGCCCAGATATGGTTCAGCAGGTTGTCGATAAAGTGAAGCTTATTCAGGAAAGATTACTGGCAGCCCAGAGTCGGCAGAAATCATATGCAGATAATCGACATCGACACTTGGAATTTCAGGTTGGTGACTGGGTGTTCTTGAAGGTGTCACCCATGAAGGGTGTTATGAGATTCGGCAGGAAAGGGAAGTTAAGCCCGAGGTACATTTGGCCTTATCAGGTTATCCGTAAGGTAGGCCGAGTTGCCTACGAATTAGACCTACCAGCTGATTTGGGGACAGTGCATCCAATCTTCCACGTGTCAATGCTTCGCAAATGTATAGGCGATCCTTCCAGAGTATTTCCCATAGATGATATCCAGGTGACAAAGGAGTTATCTTATGAGGAGCAGCCTATAGCTATAGTGGATCGTCAGGTGAGAAGGTTGCGTACTAAAGACGTGGCTTCTGTTAAAGTATTGTGGCGAAACAATAGCAGGGAGGAAATGACTTGGGAAGCTGAAGAGGATATGAAGAAGAAATATCCTCACTTGTTTCCTATGCCTAAAGGTAATCTAAACTCCTCGTTGATTATATTGATTGGTAAATAAAGTTATATGTGACAACTATGAAAGAGACTCCCCCGAAGTGCTTATAAGACCCTTAAGACCGATTTAACATTCGAGGATGAATGTTCTAAAGGGGGGAAGGATGTTATATCCCGTATTTTTGTACATTGGGATATTTTAAGCTAGTCGCGACAAGTTAAGGACAAGACTATTTTGGGATCCAAGGTAGAGATTTTAATCTCCGAGTTTGTTTAATTGCACAAGTTGTTTATATATTTTATGTGGTATGGAATTATTAATGAATATTAGGGATTAATTAACCATGATTAGATTATTAAGTGGGATTAAAATTTAATTACTTCATTAATTGAACATAAGTGGCCGTGTGGGCCCCACCCGTGACATGGCCAAGTGAAATTGGCTCAAACTTTGGGTGGGACACATGTCCATCCCATGGACATCCTATATATAGTAAGTTGATGATTCATTCATCAACTATCCACTTCATTTGTTCATCTTCACAAACCTAAGAAACCTTAGAGATAGAGTGAGAGACTCTCGACCATGGCTGGCCGAGATTGATGCCATTGAAAGTTGATCAAAAAAAATATTTTTTCCAAGCAATTCAACTCCTTAGAAGATGTATAATAACGTGAAATTGATTATAAGGCAACAAGAACAAATATAAAAATTCAAGACACAAATTGGAGCCAAGTTGAAAAGCCAGGTATAAAAGGTAAGGTTTAATCTTCTTTTGCATGTGTTGTGGATGGTTTGAACGTGTTGTAGTGTGTAGAAATGAATGAAAATCATGGAATAATGTGTGTTGGTGTTGAAGCTGTGTAGGGGTTGTTTGTGTAGGAATGATGAACTAAGTTTACTTAGTATTTTTGATTGTTGTTGTTGTGGATTCCATGATGAAAATGAAAGTTTAATGGTTCAAATTGGAGTTGTAATTGTTTGTGGGCTGTGGTAGAAGCTAATACGATGTTAATATAGTTTCTTGCATTTGTATAAATAATGTTGCTAAACGTGTGGTTGTTGGTAGGATTTGTGAAATTGGAAGAAAAGAATGTGTTGTTGTTGTTCTTATTGAGTTTGAAGGATTACGGGTTGTATGGTATGTTGGTCGGGCTGTTATGAATATTGTGCGAGTTGTCCGAAGTGTTCTCGAGTCTTGTTTGAATGGCCTCGGGTTAACACTTGAACGTGTGATCATTGGTGTTGGCTTGATTGTATGTGGTTGATTTGAATGTAAAGGGAAGGTCGTCAAATTATTTAGAAAGGGTTACTAACGTTAGAATACGTATTGAATTCCCTCGTAGCCTAATCGTAGTTCTTGACATCTTAATATAGGATAAAGTACTATTGGGCAGCGTATACGGGTTGTGTTGCGAGTAAACGCTAAAGGTATGTAAAGCCTATCCTTTCTTTCTTTTGGCATGTCCTAGATGTAAGTATGAAACGATATGAGATTCGAGGTAATTCTACTCATAAGTTCCGAGCATGTATTATGATTCTTATGCATTTCTTGATATTAGAGTTCTTAAAATAGTCGAACTACTGCCCTCGATCTTTCTATATGATCGGATAGTAAATGATTCATGAAAGTTCCTATTCCTGAAAAACTCCATATTGCCTAATGACCATAACTTTTATAAGTTGCCTCGGATTGACTTGATACATGTCTTGATTCCTGAAACGTTATTTGACATAGTTCGTAATGATTTTCAAAGAGTACTGAGTGTGACCATAATCTTGATACTCGAGTGTTGACTAGTCTACTTATCTATTGAGTCTCAAAAGATGATTTATGTGTATATAGTTACTTATTACTCTGCTCGTGCATACTGTTACATCTTTCACTGAGTCCCGGGCCAGGACATGTTCTCGTGCACAGATCCACTGCATTATTCACCGAGTCCCTCGTTAGAGGGTCAGGACACGTTATATGTATATGCATATGATGATATGATGATATGGGGATGGCGGCCAGGATGGCATATGATGACTTTATTCATCGAGTCCCTCATTAGAGGGCCGGGACACGTTTTATGTGCATGTATATGATGATTTTAATTACCGAGTCCCTCACTAGAGGGCCGGGAAACGTTTTATATGCATATGTACAGGATGATTATCTAATTATGTCACTAAGTCCTATAACTGGTTGGATATGATATTGACACGTATGGTTTATGTTCAAAGGTAAGCCTTGTGGTTTTTCTTGTTATTGTACTAGTTTTCTGTACTCTTTATCTCAGTATGACCCTGTTCACTATATTTCATGCTTTACATGCTCAGTACATATCCCGTACTGACCCCCCTTTCTTCGGGGGGCTGCATTTCATGCCCGCAGGTACAAACACTCGTTTTGGTGATCCGCCCGCTTAGGATATATGTTCAGCTATATTGGAGTGCTCCCTTGTTCCGGAGCCTAGCTTTGTGGTACAGATTCTCCTGTTGTATATATATGTTTACCCAAGGGTACGACAGGGCCCTGTCCCGTCATATGATACTGTTGTTACTCTTAGAGGTCTGTAGACATATGTGTGGGTCTGTATATAGTTGCTGTTTAGTTGTGTGGATATGACTTATGTTTTGGGGCGTACCCATTCGTAGTGGCAGCCTTGTCGGCTTGCGTATATATATGTTTTGGGATGTTTTGTGTAGTGGCAGCCTTGTCGGCTTGCGTAGATATATATACGTATGTGTTTTGGAAGCCGTGTGTTATGGTAGCCTTGTTGGCTCGTGTATGGCTGGGGCGTTCCCCCTATATTGTGATGGCCTTACCGGCTTATGTGCGATATTATCTGTTGAAAGTTCTAACTCCTCAGGAGACAGGTTGCTATGCTATATATATATGTGACAGTTTTGGGACGCCGTCCTGCCTTTGTATATATATAAGTTCTTTATTATGCTAGTTGTGAACGATTATAGTAACAGGTGTATACGAGTGTCCAGCTCGGGCACTAGTCACGGCCTACGGGGCTGGGTCGTGACAATTTAAACATTTGACAGAAAGTTGAAGTCTTGTAAGTTGGAATACGACCTGGCAGTTTACGGGCCGTATACCACTTTACGGTCCGTATTTCATTTTACGACTGACTGGCTAAAATGCAAATCTGCAACTTTTTCCACATTTTCAAAACCTATGATTAGTCATTGTGGAGCATAACCTATCTCTTATTACAATTGCCTTTGAAATCCTACTTAAGGTCGTCAAACGTCGTTCCCTTCTCATTGAAACATCATATACTCGTATTCTTCATTAGTCTATTCATTATACGTTCACGGGGAAATTTCCAAGGTGTAACAGCTGCGTTCATGCCCGCAGGTTCTGGTAGCCAGCCAGACGATCCAGACCAGTAGGATCTCCCTTCAGCCGCAGTCGGTGCACTCCATTGGTCCGGAGCTGCAGCCCTTTTTGGTATGCCATTTTGTTACGTAGATATATGGGTATGACAGGGCCTTGTCCTGTCTTTTCTATAGTTTATATTCAATACAGGTCTGTAGGCAGTTGTATACATATGGTGGGAGCGTCATGTAGCTTTGTGGTCTCTTATTTTTTTTATAGTACATGTAGTGGCCATATCGAACTGCGTTGTCATCCCTTGCACGCATGCATATATATATATATATATACACACACACATATCCATGTGGACTATTTATGAGTTGTTGATGTTGAGGTAGAGTTTATTGTATTAAGCTTATAGCAGATCCTATCATTCGGATATAAGCTAGATATGGGCCACCAGGTTATTCCGTATATGCCAAGTACGACTCTAGGGGTGCTTGGTCAGTAGTGGTCGGGCACTCGTCACAGCCCATTGGGTTTGGTCATGAAATTAACTCATCGCATACGCCTATAATTGAAGTCATTTCTATTAGTTGATCACTAGCTTCTCAAAAGCCCACAACCAGTCAAATTTACCGACCAACGATGAGACCATAGCATTCACTTACTAACAGAGTAGTCCTTTAGCATTAACGAGCTTATATCAAGAATGACCCATAGCCCCAGTCGCAGCCTTATCCTGACAACTATGCCAGATACCAATTTTTCCCTTCCCAATCTCTCGAAAGTCCACATGTCCAAGATATTCTATGAGTCTTACTTTACTACGCGCTTTCCACCAAAGTCTTCCTTCATGTCCTTATTGTCAACTTCCTTTCTTCATTACATGCGATCATAATATGTTGTCCACATTCGATGTCATCACCGAACTTACACTTATTCTCACATACCAAAATCCAATACTCTACCATTGTAAAATGGTTGAACCGCTATAGGTTCGCCAGTGTCACGCAGACCATCATAAAGCCCTGACGAAGCTAAAGTCAAACCAATCATATCATTGAGCAACCTACTATTGTTAAGCCATAATTGCACTTTGTCACTTTCGAGCAACCCAACGCTGAAACATGGAGACCTTGTAACCCTCTGAACTATCTTTCTATTTCTCACGAACTCTCACAATAAATGAGTCTAACCGCGTCTCCACACAATCGAAACCTCAGGACACAACTAGAGACTGAACTTGATTACCTTCCTAAATCAGAATAACACATCTCGCACCAAGACACCACACGGTATAGATCAACCATTCGCTGGCTAATGCGTATATGCGGTTCGAGGGACCGCTAGAACCTGAAGCACTGCCACGGCCTCGACCGCGTCCCGCCGGTGCCGGCATACCTCGCCCCGCAGGGCGTGCAACTGATGGAGCAGATGATGAACCAGCGGCTGACCCCGTCGGCTGAGCCACACTCCCAGAACCGCTCGCCAACGGAAAATCTCGCATAAGATGGCCCTAACCACCGCATGAAAAATAGGCTCCAGTAAGTCGATAACACTCTCCCGGGTGCGATTTCCCGCAATGGGAACAACGGGGTCTGGGTGGTCTGGGCTGGCTGGGACCTCTAGCTATCTGTGACCCTGATGCTCTGGAGCTCTGACCGGCCCCAGAATGTCCTGCACTGTCAAATCTCCTACCGGATGGCTGTGTACCCCGGCCTGACGGAGGAGGATGTCTGCCTGACTGCTGCTGCTGAGGCTGTCCGCCTCGAGAATCTCCAGAATAACCTGCGGATCTGGCCCTCTTGGGCGGCCTCCTTTCCCGATCTCTGCTAGAATAATCAGCTCTATGTCGGTCCTTCATACCCAGGGCATAAGCCTGTAGTCGGGCAATATCCATGTCTGCCTGCAATGCCACCGCCATACAGCCATCAATCAAATAGCGGTCTAACCCCATTACGTATCTGTGCATCCGATCGGCCATATCTGCTACTATGGCAGGTGCATACCGGGCCAAAGAATCAAACTCCATATTATACTCACGGACGCTCCGACCCCTCTGCTGCAGATGCAAAAATCGGTCAACTCGCGCCCGCCGTAACTCTGGGGGCAAAAAGTGGTGAGTGAAAGCAGTCACGAACTCGTCCCAAGTAGCTGGGGTAGCACCCTCACCCCTGGATAGCTCCCAGGACTCATACGAGTGAGAAGCAACATCCCGTAGTCTATGCGAAGCCAACTCAACAGACTCAGTCTCTGAAGCCCTGACCAAGTCTAGTGAGCGCCGCATCCCCCGAATAAAGTCATGGGGGTCCTCGTCGGGCTTAGACCCGAAACACTCTGGAGGGCCACACGATAGGAACTCTCGAACTCTCAGGCTGTCACGCCTGTCGTCATCATCATCATCTCTCCGCCCGCGTCTGCGAGCCTGTCCTGCTACCAGAGTGGTCAATAACTGCACAGCCTCTCTCAGTGTCCTGTCCTCCGCCCCTGGGTGAGGAGCTGGAGGCTCGGGTGCGGGTACTCGGGCCCCTGGAGCTGCTGATGGACCTGCTCCAGGATCCGCCAGAGGTGTAGCGGATCCCTCTGAATGGGGCACAATCTCGGGCAAATCATAAACACGAGCCCGGGTAACTCGCTGTGCCTGACTAGTCCCTGCTATCCCTGCCTTGCCCTTCTGGGTCGCCGTTGCCTTCTTCGGAGGAATCACTGCAAACACAATAACGAATCAGATCAAAATCATCCTAATAGCACAGCTCTAACGCACGATTTAAGATTCCAAAGAAAAGTATCACCCTAAATGCCCTGTAGCCTCCTGTTTATAGATGTGGTGCACAACACACCGATAAACAAGACTCTACAAGACACGGCCTGTAGACATTCCGAGGACAAACCGCTCTGATACCACTTTTGTCACGACCCAACCCCGTAGGCCGTGACTAGTGCCCGATCTGGGCACCCAAACCTATCTATCAAATGCATTTAAGTATATAGCAGAAGCTGACGAGGCTATATTCCAAATTTAGATAATTTCCAGAAAAATTTCAGCAGAGTTTCCTTTGTTTTACAGACTATCCAAAATAACCCTGCGCACAGAAAATACCAACAAAGGCCACACCGGCCAACAAGGCAACATGTAAACATATGCGGACCGGCCGCCGCGGCGAATGGGATCGCCCCAAACACATCATATACACACATCCGAACAGAAAGACCCCAACCCACAAACATGTCCACAGACCTCTAAACAGACCGACAGAATCATATGATGGGACAGGGCCCCGCCGTACCCAAATAGTCAAATATATAGAAATATATACATAGCAAAAGATGTAGGTACCAAAAGTGGACTCCGGATCAAAAGGGAGCCCTCCGAAATAGCAGAAAGTGGGGCCTATAGTGGTGGATCACCTGTGTCTGTACCTGCGGGCATGAAACGCAGCCCCCGAAGAAAGGGGGTCAGTACGAAAGATGTACTGAGTATGTAAAGCATAGAGTACAGAAATATGAGCCACAACTGAAAGTAAACAGGATACAAAAGGGGGAATACTGAACAGTATATCAGAATCTATATCAAAATCATATATACATAATGCAAACCAAATCATGCAAAGCTCAGGAACGTGGTCACCACTCCGACACTGGTGCCACACACAACATAGCACCAGGAGGTTCAAATCTCCGTACATCCCCGAGCACACATATCATCATAACATATCACCAGCCATATCACAGCATAACACCAAACGGAACCCGGCCCTATGGCGAGGTCTCGGGAACCTTAACACAGCATACGACCGAATTTATCATAGTGCGCCCGAATCCTAACCGGCCCGGGAACCGGTGAACGAAGTCATAATAAGGGCACCGGCGGAGTCGTGAGCAAACAATGCAATTTATAAGTCAAAACATCTTTTGAAACTTGATAATATCATATGCTAATTCATTAATCAACTAGTTCGAATAGTTAGTCAATACGGGGTTTGTTTAACAAAATATTTCCAACATAATATTTATGGTTCAAAATATAATCTAGAATACTGTGGCAGTCAAAACATTATTCTATGATATCCAAATTCATAAACAAAAGTGTTTTGCTGACATTATACAAAAATGAGAATAATAGAGTCAACAAGGAAGTCTCGATGCTAGCGGGCCACCGCGGGTCAAGTCGAGGTGATGGACATGAATCACGAACATTTAGGGTCTATGGAATCATACATGGAAGATCCGAAGCGATTTGATTACATTTGCATAAGTTTCGGACATTTAATTACTTTGCAAGCAAAAGAAGGACTTTAAGGTTCAATTCAATTGAATGAATAGTGCTCGATTTCAAATTCGGATTTCAAGGAACAGAATTGCCCCCGGGGCTCCGATATCAACCTAGGATACTTAAGACATGCCAAAAGAAGGAATAGGGTAGCCTTACATACCTTATAAGCGTCTTACGCTCGCCCCAAACTCAAGTCCCGTTTCGCTCAGAATCTGCAAATGGTCAAAGTTACCAATTAGGGATTTCAAGGCTTAAGAATTCACTTAACCACATATTTGTCTACCGAAATTTCGGCAGCATTTCCCCTACATATATAACACCCCCGAGACTTAGCTCGGCTCAAATACATCAACACAACAACCCATAATATCACAGACATCATAAGTCATAACAAAATCACTCTAACGTCAATATTCTTCCTTTCTATATAAATCGACAACTTTCATTCAAACTTCACGATACCAAACTAATGTCCACATTATTGTATTCATTTACTCATTCAAGGTTATTCAAACACATCCCAATAATATTCCGAGCAATATACACAAGTTCGAATGATTCGTCACTTTCCATATTCCATCCGAAACGTCAGCAACTACGACGAACATACTAACTCGCATTGTTTCATTCCAAATTCATTAACAACAACCATAATCCACATTTAAAGTCTTACTTTCACAATTATATAAGAATATACAAAAATCATATAAATTCCCATAAGAACCCGGAACCATTTTCCAATGCCAATTCAACTCGTTAAACATTTATTTACGCCATAAATGCCACAACGACGCAATTAACAACTAAACAAAATCAAATTCACCTCCCTTCCACACTATCATGGCTCACGGCTAAACACACCCTCTATACATACACACACACCATTCACAAACACCACAAAATTCCATAATCTTCATGCCACTTTAATCACTATAACATATATATCCATTCCCTACCATAAAAGCCTAGAAATCTTACCTTTTTCTTGAAATTCCGACTTGCCGCAGACGCCGCTCTTTCGCCAAACTAATTGTATCACGTCGGAGAGAGCCTTGAACTTACTACAATACAAGAAGGACAAGATTTTTAGATCAAGATTGGAGGCTAGAATGTTTTTTTTCTTTTCCAAAGGGTTCGGCCGAGAGCCTTATTTGGAGCTCAATGGTTCAAGATTTTATTTCTTGAACTTTCTAATAGCTAAGGATGAATATATATATTCCTCTTGTCTTGATAAGAACCACATGCAAATCACATGACCTATTTGTGGGTTTGGGCTTGCACATTGTCACGACCCAGCCCCGTGGGCCGCGACTGGCACCCTACCTGGGTACCCAGACCAAATCGCATATTTATTTCCAGATCCAAATTCATTTCAGAGTTTTTCGAAAATCATATCAAACATACTTTATATCAAAAACATGTCTTAAGTGGTCATACCAAATCAAAATGCCCTATCAAATACAAACGGAGCGGCGGAATAGACATCGCCGGTCAACAGTGCAAACATAAGCATAAGGGCCATTTGGGGCCATCATAACAAACGGACCGCTTTAAGACCAGAAAACAAAATCGAACAACCATACATAGGACCCTTATCCCACATATATGACTACATGCCTCTACGAACTCAAAACAAAGACAGATGGCGAGACAGGGCCCCGCCGTACCCAAATAGTCAATGAACACAGTGTATGCATAACAGAGAATGTCTATACCAAAGTGGACTCCGGATCAGATGGAGTACTCCAAAATAGCAGAATGAGTAGCCTAAACCGGAGGATCATCCCAAACGAGCTTCTGTACCTGCGGGCATAAAACGCAGCCCCCGAAGAAAGGGGGTCAGTACGAAATATGTACTGAGTATGTAAAGCACGAAGTACAGAAATATGGATCAAACCGGAAGCAAATCAAAAGACAAAGTGGAGTACAAACCGGAGTGTCAAAATCAGTATCAAATCGTGTACATATACATAATGCAGGCGAAAATCATGCAAAGCTCAAGAACGTGGTCGCCACTCCGACGCTGGCGCCACACACAGCATAACACCAGAAGGTTTCAAATCTCCGTACATCCCCGAACACAAACATAATCATAGGTGAGCGTATCGCATCACGAGCCATATCACAGCATAACTCCAAACGGAACCCGGCCCTATGGCGAAGCCTCGGGAACCGTAACACAGCATACGGCCGAATTTGTCATAAGGCGCACGAATCAAAACCGGCCCGGGAACCGGTGAACGAAGTCATAATAAGGCACGAGCGGAGTCGTGAGCAAACAAATGCAAAATATATTTCAAAATAGCTTTCCAAAGCATAATGATTTTGTAAGTCATTTCATAGTACAAAGTAATCGGATACTTAGCCGATAACAAGGTTTCATTTCACAAAACGTTTCCAAACTAGTACGTATAGCTCAAATCATAACTTAGCGCATCGTAATATTCAAAATATATATCCCGTAGGAGGAAGTCCCAAAATCGAAAGCATCATTTCAAACTTCATTCAAAAGGACAGCCCAATAAGACAGATAGGGCGTCTCGGGGTTAACGGGCCCACCTCGAGTCAAATTGAGGCGGCGAACATATTTTTCGAACATTTATAGGCCAAAGGGGTCATACATAATCATTTCTAAATCACCCGACCACATTTCGATAGGTTTCGGACGAATGGTGGCATTCTAGCCAAAATAGAGCCCTTAGGCTTCAATAGGATTGAATGAATAGTAACTTTTCTGTGGATCGGGTTTCGAGGAGCAGAAATGCTCCGGAAGGTCTCATATTCGACTAACATACTAGGATATGCCAAATGAAGGAGTGGTAAGCTTTACATACCTCACAGACGTCGTAAGCTCTCCCGAAAGTCCAGTCCCGTTTCGTCAAAAATCTGCAAATGGTCAAAGTTACCAATTGAGATTCTTAGGCTTAAAAATGCCTTTAACTTCATATTTGCCTACCGAAATTTCGGCAGCATTTCCCCTATAAATCTAACATCCCCGAGGCGTAGCTCGGCTCCAAATTCATCAATCACAACAGCCCACACATCAACAACAACACAAACAACAATCAAACCACCCTAGCTTCAAGGTTCTACTTTATTATCTAAGTTGGCAACTTTCGCTCACACTTTCAAAACTCCGACTCTATACCTATATAATTGTATTCATTTCCACATTCAAACTTATACAATCACATTCTAATTACAATCCAAGCCATACACGAAATTGCACCAAAATCAATTAATTTCCCTAATTCTTCAAAACATCCAAAAATGCACTACGAACATTCTAACTCGCATCACTTCATTCCGAATTCCTCGACGTCATTATAGATTCATATTTAAAGTCTATAGCACCCAAAATATACATTGATATACATAAAGATACCAAGGGTATACACTTTCCGATAATATCCGAAATCGTTTTCCACCGTCAATTTAATTTAACAATCAATCTTTTACGATACAAGGATCACAACAACACATTATGCCAACTTAAACAAGCTCAATCCCCATCATTTTTCCTCTCTATGGCTCACGGCCAACACCCAACTTACACACACACCCATAGCTTTCTATTTACATCAAAACTACGGGATTCTCACCTATTCCCAATCCTTAACATATTCATATCAATTCTATATCAATCAAGGGGCAAAATTCTTACCTTTTCTTGAAAACCCGACTTGTCGTAAACGTCGTTCTTGCGCCAAACTAAATATACCCCGTTGAAGAGGGTCTTGAGCACTTCACAACTATGTAAAAACTAGGATTTTTGGATCACAAACAAGACTTGGAAATTTTTTCTCTTCCTTCTCTAGCTCACGGCCGAACCTCCTTGTGGGGTGTTCTTGAAATTTTTTTGTGGTTCTAATGAAAATTCTAAGTGTAACATATTGATATATATCCATTAATAGTCATGTGCATAGCACATGACATTACAATAGTGGGTTTGGGCTTGGCTAGGGCCGGCCACCCTTCAACTCTTGGGCTTCATTTTTGTTATAATTTTTTCTTGGCCCAATTCACAAAACGCCCCGTTTTGTAATTCCCGAAACTAATTTCCGAAATTCCAAATTTACCCTCGTCCTTCCCCGAGGTCTTGACATTAAAAATTCCATAACCAACATAGTCATATTTACAAAAATCAAATTATGTCCTTCAAACACCCAAGTCGTAATTATTTCTCGATTTCCAATTATGCGAAAACGCGGGACATAACACACATGGCCGGCCACCCCTTGTGGTTTGGGCCTCAATTTTCTTTTATTTTGTTGAGCCCAATTCGTTAAAACTCTCGTTTTGTAATTCCCGAAATCCCAATTTTGCCCTTGGACATCCTCCATATTTCCACACCAACATTTTTCATAAACAACCTAGGCATATTAACAAAAATCAAAATATTGCCTTATAACATACAAGTCTTAATTATTCTTACAATTTCCAATTATGCGAAAACACGGGACATAACACATGTACTCCGGACGAAAATATCAACGTCTCCGTAGTACAAACCAAGGTGTCTCGCGAAGTCTAAGTGCCACTCGTCCTGGATCTTTGGCCACGAGGGGTTCTCACCGGCACCACCCTGGGGGACACGCGAAGTCCATGTACTATGTCGCCCCGTATCACATAGCATAGAGACGACCTTTCCACTCTTCACGCCTGCCAACCATCCCATATCACACAACATAGAATGGTCACGCAATTAATATAAAACCTCCCAAGTATTTTCACACAACATAGGCCATATCGTCACCGTCCTGTCAAATGTGCCTTATATATATATATATCAACAATATATCATGACGAACGACAATGAGTGTAATGCATATGCCAACATCAAGAATTAGCTCAATATCACAAGTACCAACAATGGGTACGCCAACAACATATCAATGTCACAAGTCCCAACGTGGGTGCGCCAACAATATCATGAAAGACTACACAAGTCATATAGAATCCTATCCTCGTATCAACGTCAACCCGTAAGATACTACAATATCACAATCAAGATGGATCAAAAAATCCCAATATATACTCACAACACGTGGTATCAAGCCAACATAATAGAACAATCAAGTCACAACACAATGGGGTGGCTAGCCCCAATCATGCAACAGGGCCCAACCTAAGACAATATACAACCTAACTTCATACCCGAAGGTTTACATGCTTTCTCCGGCAATATAATCTAACTATATGCTTCTCTATATGAAGTCCCACAAGGGCAAGCCATAACCTACCTGGATGGCCGAATAACAATATCAACAATCACTCTATAGCCTTGCCCTTCCGCTGAGCCTCAATATCAAAGAAGTCTAGGCATATTCGAAATCTAGATTAGAAATCATGTAGAACGATACTAATATTGTTATCATTCAATATAGGTAAAATCCAACCCTAGAATTTGGGGAAACGGGGCTCTCAAGGTCAAAATGGGAAATTCGGAAGCAAAATATCAAATTAAGCACTAGGTGATCCTAACCCAACAACTAATTGCTAATCTAGCTTATGGATTCCCCCAATTTCTAATTTAAATTAAGACCCCCAATTTTGGGTATAAACCCTAACTCTTTGATTCAGAAATTCAACACTAATAATGGAAGATAATCGATTAACAACCTTAGATTCATCAAAATCTAGCAAAAGCCCCATCAATTTCATCATCAATAAGCTTAGATAGAACATTTATTAACTCCACTTTTATCTTCCATTACTAAGGAATTACTAATGGAAGAGGAATCTATAAAGATTAGGAACAAGGAATTAGTAAAGAGGATAACAAGACTTATCACCAAGAGTTTCACAATTAATCTTCTAAAACAGTCCCCAATAACTCAAATATCGAAATGGGAATAACTCATAGACTAAGGGCTTATTTAATACACACTTAATGAAATAACAGGGCTATAACGGGGCCGCAATAGCGACACCGCAACAACGCCCAACAAACCGCTGGGACGGTTTGGGCCAAATCATACTTGGCCGCCCCAGCGGTCACCCGCCGCAGCAGCGGTACCGCTGAGATGGCACTGGTGCCGCTAATGCGGACACTAGGTACCAGAATCCAACTAAATTTTTTAAGTCGCAATCGAAATCCCGAACCACTCCCGAGGTCATCTGCTCACAAACCAAAAACACAGATCCACATAAAAAATACGTGACGAATGCGCTCGTGGCCTCAAACTTTCTAACAGATGTCTCGTTGACCGAGTCAACCCCAGATACCTCATTACCAACTTCCCAACCCAGATCCCAAAATACATCCGAGTGCATTGGGAACTGAACTAGATATACACACAAGTTCTAAATGACCATCCGAACCTCTTGAAATCGATGGATTTTTAAAAAAGGTCTGTTTACCCAAAAGTCAACTTTGGGTCAACTCTTTTTCGCTTAAAGCTCATATTTCACAAAAAGTCGCCCGAATCAAGTCTAGATTTCTCGGGAAACGTACCAATGACCCCATTGGGTCAAAAGTGAGCTAACCAATGCTCGGAAAAGGACGAAAATGCCGGAAAGACTATAACGACTAAACGGGTTGTTATATTAGATACCACAGATTATCTCGTCGAGCCAACTTGGCCAGTTCCGAAACTTCTTAAACCTTCAAATGACAATATATGAACCATACCACTGATTATCTCATCAAGCAAACAACTGATCACTATAAGACCTGTCAAACAATAGTTCCTCCTCAAATCTGTACAAGGCTCAGTAAACCTATCATACCCCGAATATGAGCCAAAACACATCGAATCTTTAAATATCTTTCTGGAAATAAAATCATGGACCATTACGCTAATCTCGAACCGTACTGACCCTAAATGAATTCACAACTCTCGAATATTACCAATAGTCATTAGAATCGACTCCACAAGTTGAGTCATGTCAAAGTTATCAACTTAGTACCGAACAACTATACCTTACGATTTCCATTTTCATATTTCTCAACCCTTACCCGATACGCAATTCCGATACAACCTCGAACCTTTCGACACGAAACCTGAAGCCTCATATAATAATTATATAACATTGAACCTCTCATTGTATCACCTCGATATGCTCGTAAATTCTTCGAAAGCATCCAGTCTTACACTGCCGCTCTAAATCTCATGCAATCACCCTCAAGTCTTTAATAACCAAAAGCGCTTACCCAAACTGTCCAGTCAATATTACTTGCACTATAAAATATCACCACGAGTAGGGTCTCACCTTGAAAATATAACTCTAGTCCTCTCATGATAGGGATTCAACAATCTTCTCTCTTAAGGCATGCTAACTCATCCACTGTAGAACGTTACGAAACTTATACGACGGTGTACCACCTAGCCACTTCTTATAAACTTCAACATGTCGGTTCACTGAAATTTGCTTCTCACTAGTCGCTGATCACGAACCTCACGGAACTCTGTCATATCACATAGTCCATTCCTGTAGGTTTCCTTCTTAAGCTCACACAACAATCACATCTCAACTAGAATATCCATGAAAATAACACCACAATCCATACTGACCTAAGAATTCCCCAAGATGTACCCTTTTCTTATTGATTCATAATCAACTATGCATTTTCTCGACTCGCCAATTCCCAATTTTCTAATCACTTTACGATTATCGATACCGTAATCAATCCTCGATTCCACTTCATGGGATACCACATAATGATAAATCTTGCAAACTAGCTAAATTAATCCTGGAGATAGGATCGTACCACACACTCTGTACATTAGCGTTTCCTTAACGCTTTCCACTATGAACTGAACACTCTCTAAATCCGGCGTATCACACAACATATCACTAATATCCTTATGTATCCCACTGAATCGTCCTTACCCCAATTGCCTTACTCAATTTCCAAAATGTATACCAAACTTAACTCAGTTAACCCATCATCGATCTACCATTTCAAGTACCCATGCTCACTAGTCCTTTAACGTTACTAGTCCTCGAAGAATCAACTCTTACCTCAGTTATCAAATCTGAACACCTATAACCACTCGCACGCCAATCCCTCTTCTAACATCGCTAGTAGCAGGATCAAGACCATTTTTCACAACGAATACAAAGTTCCCAACCTTACTACACCACTGATCTCTATTAGTCTATGACATAACCGAACATACCAACTCACCCATAAAATCTCAAGCCCACTCTGCACTGTACAATCGCAACCAAGCTCTCACATCATAACTCTTGTTTCCACAATTTTCTTGCTGCCCTTATCCTGGCAGATCCCGATCGACCTCAACGGTCACTCTTTTACTGAACGTTATGATATAGTGCCCTCGAAGTCCAACAATACTCATGTACTCATGTTACCTCACCTCAAGTCTTACGAACCTCAATCTCTTGAATCTGATAGCAAGATGCCTCATTGTAACCCTCCAGTTCCCATATTCCATCTCAAATCACTCCATCACTATCAACTAACAACACTCAAATCCACTCGATCCTCTAAACCAATTATCCCTCTGAGCCGAATGAACCACGAACAATGTTAATACTTCCTATTTCTCACTAACTCTCACAATAAACGAGTCTAACCTCGACTTTACACAGCAACAGAGTCAAATTACGACTCTATACAATCGAAGCCTCAGGCCATAACTAGAGACTGAACTTGATCACCTTCCCGAATCAGAATAACATATCTCGCACCAAGCAACCACACGTCATAGATTAACCATTCCATAAGAATTTAAGAATGAGTGTCCACCCTCCGCGGATGATTAAGATAAGAGAGTTCAGATGCCAATTGGATTTGACTAGATACTAATTTGAATAAAGTCGGATGAGCGAATGAAAGAAAGTGAGATTTCCTAAATGTCCTATAGCCTTTCGCATATAAGTACGGAGCTCATCGTAGCGATCGATGAGACTCTACTAGACACACTCTTGTATTATAGACTAGGTAACCTAGGGCTTTGATACCAACTTCTCACAACCCAATTTGGCTAAGTTGTGTGGGCACTTACTTTTTCCACCTCGGTAAGAGAACCCTCAACCTAACCGAAATGAAGACATAAATAAATAAATCAATCAAGCGGAAGAGAATAATCACGTAAGTCTCACAATGATATATAATAGAATGGTGCGAAATAAGGAATAATACCCCAGGGTCTGGTCTAAGCCATACAAGAGCATCTAATGAAAAATATACAAGTCTGGAATCATATTACATAAATCTGTCTATGTCTTAGAATAGCATTGGTAAGACATAAAATAGAAAGAGTCTTCGAGGCAATGAACGTCTCGTGCTCACCCTGGAAACTCGCAACAATGCTGATGACGACGATTAGCCACGAGAGGTGGAAGTAGACCCAACCTGATACTCTGCATTCATAAAGGAATGCAGCAAGTGCAGTTCAGTACAAAAAACTAGTACTGATAGGTATCATCGACCGACTAAGCATAGCTAACATAATTCAGATAATAAAGCAAGATGGGCAGATAAACCAATAAGTATAAGTCAAACATAATCAAAGCCAAGTACATGTCATTGCCTAAGTAGAGCATCTAATCCCAAATGTGCCAAGCCTCAATATATAATATCCGAATCCAGCATCACAAATACAACACCAAATTATCTCAAAGTAAGCCATGATGCAATGCAATGCCATGAAAATGCTGTGCACACAAGTACTCGGATGAAAATATCAACGTCTCGGTACCGCACCCCAAGGTGACTTGTGAAGTCTGTGTGCCATTCATCCCGGATCTTTTCCCAACAGATAGACGAGACCTCAGATATTTGCCCATGAGGGGTTCACACCGGAACCTCCCTGGGGACCCGCGAAGTCCATGTACTATGTCTGTCCGTATCACACAGCATAGAGACGACCTTTCCACCCTTCACGCCTGCCGACCATCCCATATCACTCAGCATAGAACTCTATGGTCACGCAATTAATATAAAGCCTCCCAAATATTTCAACACAACATAGGCCACATCGTCACCGTCCTGTCAAATTGTGCCTTATATATATATATATATATATATATATATATATATATATATGCAAGATGAGTGCTCAATGTGTGATTCAAGTATGCAGATGACAATAAGAAGATCTCTTATCAAACTCATTCCACTCCGGCACATGACCTCGGATCACAGACTCTCATCTCTCTTTCACACAATCCACGATACCGGAACATCCATCGGAAATCGGACTACTCACATCACTCTTATGCAAAATGAGCTCAGTTCATCACAGTATTTCATCAACTTTCAACAATGTATCAACAATATATAAACAATATATCATGACGAATGAGAATGAGTGCAATGCAAATGTCAACATCAAGAATCAGCTTAATATCACAAGTATCAACAATGAGTATGCTAAAAATATATCAATGTCACAAGTACCAACATGGGTATGCCAAAAATATATCAGTGTCACAAGTACCAACGGGGTAAGCCAACAATATCATGAAAGACTACACAAGTCATATAGAATCCTATCCTCGTATCAACGTCAACCCGTAAGATACTACAATATCACAATCAAGATGGAACAACAAATCCCAATCTCTACTCACAACACGTGGTATCAAGCCAATACAATAGAACAGTCAAGTCACAACACAACAGAGTGGCTAGCACCAATCACGCAACTGGGCCCAACCTAAAACAATATCCAACCCATCTTCATAGACGAAGGTTTACATACTTTCTCCAACAATATAATCTAAATATATGCATTGCTATATGAAGTCTCACAAGGGTAAGTCATAACCTATCTGGATAGCCGAACAGCAACACCAACAATCACTCTATAGCCTTGCCCTTCCACTGAGCCTCAATATCAAAGAAGTTTAGGCATATTCGAAATCTAGATTAGAAATCATGAAGAACGATACTAATATTGTTATCATTCAATTTAGGTCAAATTCAACCCTAGAATTTGGGGAAACGGGGCTCATAAGGTCAAAATAGGAAATTCGGAAGCAAAATATCAAATTAAGCACTAGGTGATCATAACCCAACAACTAATTGCTAATCTAGGTCATGGATTCCCCCAATTTCGAATTTGAAGTAAGACCCCCAATTTTGGGTATAAACCCTAACTCTTTGATTCATAAATTCAACACTAATGATTGAAGATAATCGATTAACAACCTTAGATTCATCAAAATCTAGCATAAACCCCATCAATTTCATCATTAATAAGCCTAGATAGAACATTCATTAACTCCACTTCTCTTCCATTACTAAGGAATTACTAAGGGAAGAGGAATCTATGATGATTAGGAACAAGGAATCAGTAAAGTCGGTAGCAAGACTTACCACCAAGAGTTTTCTCCAATAATCTTCTAAAACAGTCCCCCAATAGCCCAGATATCGAAATGGGAATGAATGATTGATTAAGGGCATATTTAATACACACTTAATGAAATAATAGGCACGACAGTAACGGGGCCGCAACAGCGACGCCGGAATAGCGCCCAACAGACCGCTGGGACGGTCTGGGACAAATCATACTTGGCCGCCCCAGCGATCTGTTATATCCCGCATTTTGTACTTTCGGATAATTCAAGGTAATCGCAGGAAGTTAAGGACAAGGTTATATTTTGAATTTTGTTTAGCACACAAGTTGCTTATGGAAATTTTGATGTGGAAATATTAAGAAAGGCCAAGGGTAAGAAGGGAAATTCGCAAGATGACTCATAGAGATATGGAGGAAGGCTAAGGGCAAATTTCAAATTTGGAAAATAATTTTTTCATGAATTGCAAGACCAAAAAAAAAAAAGGGCTTGGAAATTAAAGGGGCCATGTGGCCATCCACCTTAATGGGCCAAGGCCCATATTGGAGTTTAATATATGTAAAGAAAGATGACAAATTCATGTTCAACATAAGAAAGTTCAAGAAACTTTGAGAGAGAATAAAAGGGGGCCTATTCGGCCAAGGAGAGGAAAAACAATTTGAGCCTTCAATTTGTTCCAAAAAATATTTCTTCTAGTATTCCTACTAATTCAAGGGTCCTCTTCAACGTGGCATAATTGTTAGAGCAAGAAGACCTCTCTTTGTTAAAAGTTTATAATCATAGCTAAGTGAGAAGTTAAGGAGAAAAGGTAAGAATCAATCTTCTTTTATATGTTATGGATGGTTGTGTATGTTGTAGTGTGTAGAAATGGGTGAAATTCATGAAACATATGGATTATGTGTTGTGGCCGTGTGGTTGTGGTATGGTATGGAAGAGAATGAATCAATTTTTCTTAAGTATTTTGGTTGTTGTTGTAATGGAATCTATGATGGAACTGAAATTTTAATGATTCTAGTTGAAGTTGTAAGTGTTGGAGAGTTGTTTTAGAAGCTAATGTTATTTTAATGTCACTTTTTGTAGTTATGGAAGGTAATGTTGTTAATGTGTGAATTGTTAGTATAATTTATGAATTTGAAAGAAGAAAATGTGTTGTTGTTGTTGTTGTTATTGCATTTGGGAAGTTTCGGGTGGAATGACATATTGGTTGGATTATTTTGAATATAGTACGGATTGTTTGAAGTATTCTTGAATATTGTTTGAATGGTTTCGGATTAATACTTAAATATGTGAGCAATTATGAATTGAACGTAAATGGAAAGTCGTCAAAGTTTGTAGAAAGAAGTTGCTAATGTTAGCATGCGTTTTGAATCGATTGTGGATATTGCTAGAATGATTGTTGGTATTGTTGTTGATATTTTGGCCGAGTTAAATTCTCGGATTTGTTGTTGTATTTTTGGCCGAGTTGAATTCTCGGGGTTGTTGTATTTACAGGGAAATGCTGCCGAAATTTCGGTAAATAAAGTGTTGGTTTAGAATGGGACTCTTAAGTGTTATGGCTAATGTTTGGTATGTATGAATATTGTTGTAGATCTTGCGAAGCCAAAGACTTAAGTTCGGATTAGCGTAGAAAGCGGGCAAGGTATGTAAGGCTTACCCTTTCTTTCTTTTGGCATGTCTTATAGCCAAATAAGGTATGATATGCATCTTGGGCTACTCTATTATGTGATTCCGAGTTTGTTTATGATTTTTATCCACCTTTTTGATATGTATCTATGATTTTCGAAGCTCTATTTGATATGTTTCCGAGTCTGTCTATGATTCTTATTCACTCCTAACATGAGTACGTTCGATATAGTTGAACTTATTGTATGGTTGAATAACGAGATGAGCGTAAAGAGTTTTGTTCCTAAAAGAGTTCTGTAAGTGTTAATGTCCCTGACTTTCGAAAAAGTTCTCGGATTTGCTTTAAACGTTTGTAAAGGTTCTGTATGTTTCCGAATGACATTCGAAAGAAAATTGATATGACTAAAGTTTTGATTTTCAAATGATAGTACGTTTGATTATCCCATCGAGTCTTTGATACATTTTGATACGCACATATGGTTCCAGAAGCTCTATCTGAGTTGATCCATAACGATATTCGGAAGGGTCTTAACATGATTGTTGCTTTGATTTTCCAAAATGTCTTCTGTAATATACGTAGAAGGTTCTGTACTTCAAACGCTCGTAACTTTCTTATACTAAGTCGGATTGACCCGAAACTTGTTTCTGAGCCTTCAGATGTCAGTAAGTGTACGTATCTATCGAGTTTTGATTTGTGTGCATATGGTTTCGCACTACTCTGCTCGTGTAATCTTCTGTATGTACTTCACTGCGCCCAGGGCCAGGTTCTGTTATCGTGCGTCTTCCTTTGCATTGTTCACCGCGTCCCTCTCCCTTGTGGGCCGGGTTCTGTTATATGCGCATTTGTTATGATGATATGGAGATGGCGGTCAGGATGGCATGTGATGATTCTGTTCACCGCGTCCCGCAATAGAGGGCCGGGATCTGTTATATGCATATACGATATATGATTTTGACATGCATTGATGATTCTGTTCACCGCGTCCCTCACTAAATGGCCGGGATCTGTTATGTGCATATATGATATATGATGTCTGCATATATGATGACTCCGTTCACCGCGTCCCTCACTAAAGGGCCGGGTTCTGTTATATGTATATGTATATGATGACATATGAGGTCAGCACGCATGATCTGTATTTGGAAAGTAAGTATTCTGATACTCTGAACGATCTACTCATTTTCTATACTTCTTCTGACATATGACATCGGTATGTATGATTCACGCTCGGGAAATAAGCGCCTTGGTATTCCGGCTAATGTACTTAATTTTGTACCGTTGTTCCGGTTATGTTTCTGTTTTCTGTATTTCATGCCTTACATACTCAGTACATATTCCATACTGGCCCCCTTTCTCCGGGGGCTACGTTTCATGCCGCGCAGGTACACCCAGATGTGTTGAAGCTATTATAGAAGATGTTCCAACGGAGTTGGCAGGTTCCACTTGTTCCCGGAGTGCTGTCGAGTCAGAGTATATGTGCTATGATGTCTGATTAATGTTAGAGACTTTGCAGACAGAGTCGTGGGTATTGGTTGTCAGTTCTGTAAGCGGCTCCATCAGCCGATGTGTCATTTTGTGTTATGATATAAGTTCTATATGATTACAGATTTTGTTTGATTTGAAAGCAACGAAAAAGAATATTTCTGAAAGTTGTACTATGCATTTCATCTTTATTTGATTTAAAAAGTCCAAAAGATTATGTATGTGTTAAGAGTCAGCGGGTTCGCTTGACTCCAAATCTGGGGTCGGGTGCCCATCACATCCTAGTAAGGTTAGGGTGTGACACGATCGCCCTGCCGCAACAGCGGTACCGTTGGGATGACACTGGTTCTGCTAATGCGGACACCAGGTATCAGAATCCAACTAAATTTTCTAAGTCTCAATTGAAATCCCGAACCACTCCCTAGGCCATCTGCTCACAAACCACATACACAGATCCACATAAAAAATACGCTACGCACTCGTGTTCTCGGAATTTCTAACGGAGGTCTCGTTACCCGAGTCAACCCTGATACCTCATTACCAACTTTGCAACCCAAGTCCCAAAATGCATCCGAGTGCAATGGGAACCGAACCAAATATATGTATAAGTTCTAAATGACCATCCGGGTCTCTCGGAATCGACGAATTTTCAAAAAAGGTTCGTTTACCCAATAGTCAACGTCTGGTCAACGCTTTTTTGCTTAAAGCTCATATTTCACAAAAAGTCACCCGAATCAAGTCTAGAAACCTCGGGGAGCATGCCAATGATCCCATCGGGTCAAAAGTGAGCTAACCTATGCTCAAAAAGGGGCAAAAATGTCGAAAAGACTATAACGACTAAAAGGGTCGTTACACTTATACAAGGTTGATATATTGTCTACAGTAAGTGTGTAAGTTTGTATATCTTGTGTATAAACACTATTGCAAAAAAAAATTGGCAACGTGGATGTAATATTTTATGCTGGATTGTATATTATTAAAATTATCCCAAATTTTAATGCGCATGCAAATAAACAAATGCCACGTAGCTTGAAATATTTTAATATCCTAAAAGAAGTACATTATTTTCAACAGAATAGATGAATAGAACATTAATAAGAGTTATATATTTTTGTATTTTAATTATAGAAAGAAAAAATAGATCTTTGCTAAAAAAAAATTCTCGCCTGCAAATATTTGATAAAGGGGTTATAGTTTCCATTCAATATGTGGAGGGGGTATCGTTTCCCAACCCTTAAATGTTTGGGGGGGGGGGGCAGGTAAAGTGGGATTGATTCCCAAATTAAATTTGATTTTTGTTTTTAATCAAATTGTGCTCCAACAGGCCAAGCCTGTTAGAACCTTTTATTAATAAATGCAGAATTTAAAGAAACAGTCTATTACAACATGTCTATAATATGAACTAGCTAGTATTTAAAAAAATAACTGTCCTATATGACTAGTTCTATCCTATATGCCTAAGCTAGTATGCCATTTGGGATCCTGATGTATCAGCTTTGATGTTTGTCCCAATCTTTGAAAAAACACCATATGATTATCCATAAATGTAGCATCATTGTTGATTGTCAAGCTGCTGAATCCTTCTTGTTCTAATCCTCAGTTGAGGAAGTTGTGATTTGTCCATGTTGATAATTCTTCTTCCTTCTGATGGCATGAGTATAAAGTCATGTACTTTGATCTCTGAATGATCCAAAGCTTGATTTGCTAGAAAGTCTGTCTGCTTGTTGCCTTCCCTGAAAACATGAGTGATCTGCACCTGTACTGCTCTCATGTCCTGTTTGTTCTCTTCAATCTGATTTCTCAGTTCCCTTAGAGTGATCCATGAATCTTGTAAGATATTTTGGAGGACAAGAGAATCATTCTTAAGTTGAACCTATTGAATGTTGTGTTCTCTGCAGTACTTCAGTGCCTGTTTTATGGCCTCAGCTTCAGCTTCCATGTTTGTTGCTATTCCTATTTGCTGTGCTTCTGCATAAAACAAATCTCCACTGCTATCCCTGATGCAGAATCCATATGAACTAATCCCAGGATTGCCTCTGCATACCCCATCTGTATTACATTTTAATCTCCCTAAAGGTGGCATTCTCTATAACACCTTAGCATAATAAACTTTTGGTTTATATCTACTAAGTTGCTGATGCATATTTTCCCAATCATTAGATAAATTCTGCATCCATGGGAATCTCTTTCTTGCCAGTTGATGTATGATGTGTTGTACTTGTTGTTTCAGTCTGTAGAGAGTAACTGATCCTCCATGCTTAATGGAGTTTCTTCTTTTCCATAATGACTACATGATCACTGCTGGCATCGCTCTATAAATAAGTTGTAATTTTGGTTTTGCCTCAGCAGTCCACCATGCCATGATCATTTGTTGTAGACCAACTCCATCTGTGAGGATACCTGCACAAGAAGCAAAAAACTTCCATAACTTGACAATTATGGAAGAAGTTAGAAATAAGTGAGCTACAGTTTCCTCCTTATGCTCCTCACAACACCAGCATCTTGATAGTATATTGATCATCATTCTTTTCAATATATCATCTGTAGAGATTCTCCCTTTTCACACCCTTCAAATAAAAAAACTTATCTCTATTGGCAACCCTTTCTCCCACATGATCCTATAGCTGGTTTGTTTTCTCTCTCTATGCCTTAAAAATTCCCATGCAGATTTAACTGAGAATTTGGCACTTTTTTCAAACATCCAACATAGTTCATCATCTTCTTCTCCCTCTGGAACTTTGATATTATCCTTGATATGCTGAGCCAATTCCTGATCTAGAGTATCTGTTAACAGTTCCATGTTCCATTCACCATCTTTCACAAACTGTCTAACCTCTATCTCTTCTTCTCTAGCAGCATCAGGAGTGATATAATATAGTGCCCCAAGCCTTGTCCAATTCTCATACCAGAAACTTGAAGTTTCATTTCTCAAATACCAAAATATTTGTGGCTTAACTGCATCTCTTATGATCACCATCTTCTTCCAAGTGTGAGAACCTCCTCTATCTACTGCCATAGTACGATGCCATTTCTTGCAGTATTTGTTCAGCATGTAGCTACTCCATAAGCTTCTTCCACATCCGAAATTCCACCACAACATAGCAAATAGTGCATTGGATATATCAGTTAATGATCTAAGACCAATCCCTCCTTCATCCTTTGGTAGACATAACTTGTCCCATGCCACCCAGTGTTTGCTTTTCACCCCTACAGTATTGCTCCAAAATAATTTTGCAAATATCTTGTGAAGTTGCTTTATTACCCCAGAAGGAGGGTTCATAGCTGATAGTAAATGTACAGGCATGGTTTGTAACACATGATTAACCAGCACATATCTACCTCCAAAAGTTAATAGTCTGTTTTGCCAGGAGAGAATCCTCTTCATCACTTTTTTGATCAAATCCTCATAATATATCATCTCCCTTCTTTCATAAAACACTGGACATCCTAAATATATGAAAGGAAAGGATCCATTTCTCATATTAGTATGTCTTTTGATCTTGTTATTAACTCTGGCAGATACCTTGTGATGGGTATAGTAACAACTTTTATCAGTATTGACCAGTTGTCCTGATGCCTTCTCATACTTCCTCAACCTCTTCATCATTTTCTTTGATGGATATCCATCCCCAGAACAGAATAGGATTGTATCATCAGGATATGATAGATGATTCATTTGAGGACTCCATTTTGGCATTCCATAGCCTATGAAACTTGACTTCTCATTCAGCATTCAGACTCCTTGTTAAGACTTCTGCTGCTATAGTGCATAGTGTAGGAGAAAGTGGGTCACCTTGATTTACCCCCCCATACTTGATCTGAAACAGCCATGACTTTGACCATTGATCAATATTGAATACCAGTTGTTTGACAACAATCTCCATACCAAATCAATGATAACCTCTCCAAATCCAAACTGTCTTAGTAGTTTAGTCAAAAATATCCAAGAGAGCCTATCATATGCCTTTTCCATGTCTAATTTGATCACCACATTAGTATGTTTAGCTCTCAAATTGATATCTCTGATGATCTCTTATGCCAGTAATACATTTGTTGAAATGCTCTTTCCTTTCACAAATCCTGTCTGATTATAAGAGATAATACTAGGAAGAACATTAGTCAATCTATTATGCAGCACTTTTGACAGTATCTTATTGGAGAAGGAGCTGAGACTAATAGGTCTCATTTCACTGAAATTATTAATCACCTCCTTCTTTGGCAATAAAATCCGGTTAGTATGTGTGATGAATTGTGGTATCTCAGAACCACAATAGAATTCTCTAACCATTTGAACCACATCTATCTTGATAATCTCCCAACACTTCTGATCGAAATGTCCTGTGAATCCATCAGGCCCAGTAGCACTATTCCTTTACTTCACTTTCAGATGGCAACTCTTCCATATTCTTTTGTTGTTCCTCAGTAATCAGCTTAGGAATGTTTTGCAGCAATGCATAATCCCTTCTTGAGTTTTCTTCACTAAACCGTGACTCAAAGAACCTGATTGCCTCATAACTGATATCTGCTTCATTTTCCAGCCATGTACCATTTGGATCTTGTATTCTTTTCAAGGCTAATTTATTCCTCCTAACCCTCACATATTAATGGAAGAATTTAGTATTTCTGTCCCCATCATTGAACCATTTCATACCAGCTTTCTACTTCAAGTACTTTTCCTCAAGTGTAAAAATCTGGTTAATTCAGCCTGTGCTTGATGTAGCAGCATTCTATTCTCCCTTGAAGCATTAGTTTCAAGCTGCAACTCCTTCACTTTTATAGTATCTTCAATAGTGGCAATCTGCTGAAATATATTCCCATAAGTGTCTCTGCTCCATTGAACCAGTGCTCTTTTAAGTTTATTTAACTTGTGATGAAATACATAAAATGGATTTCCACAGAAATCAGTAGTCCAGTTCTCCTTTACCACCTCTATAAATGTATGATGATTTGTCCAGAAGTTAAGAAACATAAAAGATTTGATAATATGATGTGCATTGCTGTTACACTCAAGATGTAATGGTGCATGATCAGAACCATGTCTGATCATATGAGTCACTGCTGTGGATGGCATGATATCTAGCACTTACTGGTTCACCAAAATTCTATCTAACCTTTTGAATATGCAATCTTCTTCAGTCCTCCCATTCCACCAGGTGAATTTGCTTCCAGAGAATCCTACAACAATCAAACCATAACTTTGTATATAATTAGAAAAATCTAATGTCTCATTGGATGAGATTGGAAGACCACCTTGTTTCTCCTCATCAGAGACTATGACATTAAAATCCCCTCCTATTATCCAAGGAAGGTCATGTTGATTTGCTAACTCCATCATAGATTTCCACAACTCTTCCCTCTCTTCTTTATCACATTTAGCATAAACTACTGACACCAGCACTGATTGATTCAAGGATGAGTGAGTAAGTTGCAAAGTAACTTGTTGTTCTGATTTAGAGATAACTACACCAAGCCATTCATCTGTCCAAAAGATCCAAAACTTTCCTGAACAGTTCACCTTGCAATTCTGATAGCCTAACTTCCTTCTATACTCTTCAACAGTAATAGGATCTTGAAAAGGTTCCATTAGGCCTATGATAGAATAATGATGTCTCCTCTTTAGGTCAATTAACCTGCCAAAATATTGTTGAGTGTTAACTGACCTAATATTCCAAAATAAAGCTCTGTCAATCATTGAGAATTATTGGATTTGTTCTTACTCCTCTTTTTTGAAACTCCTGCAGCCGGAATACTGGTACTTCTGACAGGTTTTTGCTTATTTGTTGCCTGCTTTAATTTCTGCACACTTCTAGGAGATAAATCTGCCTCCTGTGCTATGTCATCAATGTTCTGAGTTAAATCTTCCTCCTCTTGGCTATTATGATCAACTTGTTCTTCTACCTTATCTTGTTTTCCATGATGTGCACTCTCTACTGGTTCCACAGGCAAATTGCCAGAATTGTCACTCTCTGGTGGCCTTGTGATTTCTTTTCCTTCTCTTCCTTCTTTATCCTCTAATCCCTGAACTGATATAGCAGTATCATCTTGATCTGCAACATCCTGCAGTACTTCACCTGATTTATCTTCTTCCAAACCTTTCTCCAAGTTTTTGTTGAGTAAGGTGTCACCAATTTCTTCTGAATCATGTTCCCTCTCTTCTCTAACTGGAGTACCTGGGTTAACCTTAGACACCTGTTGAGACAAAATCTCCCCTTTATTATTGAGTTTTTTTACCAAAGTTCTTCTTAATCCATGCATTTGCTGATATCCTCTCCACCTGATTTGATTCGTCCATCTGCTTTTCCTTGTCCTTATCATTAGTGTTTACATTTTGCCACACTGTAACAACCTGATTAGAAGCATCAACAACCTTTGCTTCTACTATCCTTCCATCTGAAGAATTTTGCATATCAGTCAAGTCTATTATATCCTCATATGTGTTTCGTAGTGCTGCATATTGATTAGTTTGCAAAGTTGGATTCTCCTTTGGTTTCCAAGAATTTTCATTATATCTACCTCTATGAAACTGCCTCTTATTCTTTTGTTTTCCCTTTTTCTCCTTGAATCCATCATTATCATTAACCTCTGCAGGCTGCATTTTGTCTACTACTTCATTCCCTTTCATTCTGTCAGCATTAGGCCCTTTGTATTCATTCACCTCAAACTTGCTGTTTTTTGCATTGCTTTGATCCCTCTTCTTCCTTTGATCTTCCTTACTACTTTCCTCCTGTTCTTTGTCTGAACCTTTTCTTCCTCCTTGGTATACAATTCTGGATGAATGACATAACAATATTCATTATTATTCCCTTGAAGTTTGCAGTTTTTGCAATACTTAGGGACATAATCATAATTGATCTTTATCCATTTGTCCAGAATCTCCCAGTACTCTTCTTCTTCATCCCTATATTGATTCTCTTTGGAAACTCTCCAAGCAGGTCAACTTCTACCTTCACTCTCATACAGCTTGGCCTAGTTTTATTAGCTGTGGCCATATCAACTTGTTGGGGCTTTCCAAAAGAAGATGCTAGTGAAAAAACTGCCTCATTCACAAAATAATTTGGAGGTAAATATGGGAATGATATCCATGCAATTGCAATCTTCGTTTCTTTCTCTGGATCAAACCATGAATCCCATTTGAACGCACGCATGGGATATGACTATTCTTATGCGTAATATAATATGCAGTTTTGGACAATAAGGTCACGTAATCTTCTAAAGAAGGAGCACGTATTAGTACATACCAATTGCTCAACAACCCGATAATACACTCTCCTTTCAATCCACATTGTTTTGGGATTAAGGTTCTCTAATCTTTCACGTCAGGCCATCCATATGAGAACTTCCCAACGACAACATATTGTATTTTTTCCTTAATAATCATCAGCTCAATCTCCTCTTCATCCCATATTACCATGGGCTCCCCATGCAAATATGTGACCTTTTTCATGGGTAGTGTAGGACTATACGTAGTAGTAGAAGTTGTTGGATTAAGGGCTGTTGCATGTATTTGGTTCGGTAACAGGTGAGTAGGTTGTGGTGGTGATGTTGTATTAGCCTGGACAGCCACAATGGGCGGCTGTCCAGTGGCCGGAGAGGCCATTGCCACCGCGTAAAGGGTGGAAAGTATTAGGGTTTCGGCTAGTTTTAGTGTTTTTGTTAGGATGTAGATGTGGAGGTTGTCCCTCTTTAAATTAAATTTTATTGACTGTGTGGATTAAAAATATTTTCATAAAGAAGAATCCATTTTCGCTACATAATTATATACAATAATTTATTTGTTCCAAACTTATTTCTTTTTGTCTCTTTGTAATATGTGATGCATAATTTAGCTCCAACTTTATGTATCTTTAATGTGCAATGACTATTATTTCAATGATTTATCCCCAACTTTCTATTGTTTTAACGAAATAGGGAATGGTTTGTGGAATGAATTATGATCTTGATATAAGAATATAATTATATTTATTCATTATTTGATTATCGGATTGGTATTAGCTAATGCGAAGCATTTTTATCCATTACTAATACGTTAGGGGAATTTTTACATTTTCCGTTCTTTTTGTTCTTCTTTAGACACCATGACAATCTTTTTAAATATATATTTCTTCTCCTCCGGATCAAATCCATAAAAAAAATTAGTAGGAACTCATTTATTTCAACCGAATAAATTTGTTTAGTTAAAATGGTGGAATTTCAACTGTTTAATTTTTTTCTTTTTTAAATACAATAACTATTTAATTGAACTGTGAAAAAATGTTGAGGCACGAGTACTTTTAACCAATTCTACTCTTTCTTTTAATAGATTATGTGCTTGAAATAAAAACATATGTCTGGAAAATTGTAGTTTGAAGTTTTTACTTTGACATTTAAAATAATGGAAAAGTGCCAAATATACCTCTGTACTATTGGAAAATGGATAAATATACCCCTCATTATACTTTGGGTCCAAATATACCCCTCATTATACTTTGGGTCCAAATATACCCCTACTGTTATACTTTGGGGCCTGATATACCCCTCGTTACACATTGGGGCCAAAATATACCCCTCATTTTAACGGAGGAACATATGTCGTCATTCTATTAGTCTATTTTAACTATCTCTTAGTTAATTAAAATTCAATCCATTACCAAGTATCCAATTAAAAGAACCGTACTCATATCCGAAAAATTGAGGCAAGGCTCATCAATGGCTGCTGCCGCCGATCATCACTAAGCATAGTCGACGCTGGTTAAGTTTCCGAATTCATCTGTCACATTCCTTTATGCTGAATTCTCAATAACGCAGAAATCAAACAAGATTAAAATGATAGCGAAAAGTGTAGATTGTTTCACTAAAAAGTAGAAAAGATAGACGAAAGTGATGATTTTGGAAAGAAAATTTAGATAAAAATCACAGCAAGAAGAAAAAAGTAACAGAAACAAATTAGTACAATAAGCTTTGCGATTTAAATAGACCCACATGGATAAAAAGATGAAAAATTCCCTTCTATATCTCTCTCTATTTCTCTCTCTTTGATTTTAGAAAGACAAATCACCATATTTGTGAAATATGCTCAGAATTTGCCATCAGCCGAGGGTTTCATGTTGGTAGAAACTTGATTTGATTTGTCGTCCATGAAATCGGGGACGTTCTGGCGGTGGCATTTCATTTTTTCGGTGGAAAAAATTTGTCGTCACCTGAAGAATACACTGGATGCAATTGACTAGTCCGGAAATTTTTGCTTAGCATTTGCTCCGACGGATGAATCACTTGCAATTATCAGGATTTTACAGCAGCGTTGACATTTTCTATTGTAACTAGCGCCGGCGATCGGCAACGACGCTTGATGGTCAGTGAGGATCGGCAGCAGCAACCATTGATGACGCTTGACTCAATTTTTTGGATACAGGTATGTGTCTTTTAATTGGATACCGGGTTATAGGTTATATTTTAATTAACTAGGAGATAGTTAAAATAAATCAATAGAATGATGACACACGTCCCTTTGTTAAAATGAGGGGTATATTTGGCCCCAAAGTATAATGAGGGGTATATTCGGCCCCAAAGTACAACGGTAGAGGTATATTTGGACCAAAGTATATAACGAGGGGTATATTTATCCCTTTTCCAATAGTACAGGGGTATATTTGGCCCTTTTCCGTTAAAATAATCATGAAGATTCAAATAGTAAAGCCATTAAAATTTGGAGAGTAGTACAGTGAGTTCTGTGGATCGCGCGACTCGAACCTAGCAATGCGTGGATGAACCAACTAGTTCTTCACGTGTCCCGCTGATATTATGGACTTTTTGGAGCACTTAAAACTTCTCAACTTGTCTATATTTACCGAGAAGCATAAGGAAAAAAAAAAGAAATAAAGGGCATAACCAGGGGCAAAAAGTTACATTAAATCAGACCCTGTGATGTAACGATCCGTTTGGTCGTTATATGTCACACCCCAATGCTGATAGGGCATAATGGGCACCCGACTCCTTACTTAGAGCCGAGCGAACCCGTTGGTTCTCGTTATGTTCATAATCTCACTGGGCTCTTAAATCACGAAATGAAATGCCTAATGAAAGCTTTTCAAAAACATTCTTTTCGTCGTTCTCAAATCAGGTAAAATCTGTAATCATATGAAATTTGTAACATAATGCATAATGATACATCGGCTTGTAGAGCCGCTTACAAGACTGACATGCTATATACGTGACTCTGTCTGCAAAGTCTCTAACGTAAATCAATATACTATAACATAGATACCCTGACTCGGCAACACTCCGGAAGGAAATGAAGCTCGCCAATCCAGTTGGGACATCCTCTAGCAATATCCTCTACTCATCTGTACACTTGCGTGGCATGAAACGCAGCCCTCGAAGAAAGGGGGTCAGTACGAATAGTGTACTGAGTATGTAAGGCATGAAATCAATATATACATAAAGTCCTGGAAAACATTTGAGACATGACAATGAATGGACAACATAGATGCATCAGTATAACTACATTAAAGAAACACATATATCCATAGGAATACCACAACAAAGGCCACAACGTCACCCCCTGTCAACTGTGCCATACCTAGACACATCACAACAAAGGCCACAGCGTCACCCCTTGTCAACTGTGCCATACACATACACATCACCATAAAGGCCACAGCTCACCCCCTGTCAACTGTGCCATACACATACACATCAAAATAAAGGCCACAGCGTCAGCCCCTGTCAACTGTGCCTTATATACACACAGCAAAGGTCACAGCGTCACCCCCAATCAACTGTGCCTTATATACACACAGCAAAGGTCACAGCGTCACCCCCTGTCAACTGTGCCTTATATATACATGATGAATGAAAATGAGTGCAGTGCATGATCAAAATGAAATATTAGTAACTCTGTAATGTCACAAAATAACCATATACATATATTATGCTCATGACATGCATAGGAGTTCAAGTGAAAACTACCGCTCCATCCCACCTTGGAGGAACAATTTATAAGGTGAGATCAACAACCAAGAGATAAATCGAGAAAATCATGTAATAGCTTAACATTTTCATATCATCGTTGAAATCATATTTGAGGCCTTTAAGCGTAAAATCATCCTCAACGTAATCCCCATAAAAACATCTCATTTTTAACATCATAAGAAGCTTTAAGAGTCACAAACTTCTAGCTTTTGAAATCATAGAGGTTATAGAAACACTTATGGAATCATACCTTAGGGATCATGCCTTTGAAAGAAAGGGACGAGCCTTAACATACCTGTTCGACCTCCTATTAGCTACGCTTATTCGTTCGAGCTCGCAAGGCTACATTTAAGAGGAGTTATACTAACGTTAGACTCTTTATTGCACACTTGTTCTAGGTTTCAAATCAAACTATTCTATACTCTGCCGAAAATCGGGCAGCATCTCCCCTGTTTATATGCCTAGCCCGAATTCTCAATTCAACAACCAACACCACAACAACAATACCAACATTAATAACATCATTTCCCATACAAAATTATTATATAAAACAGCCCACATGCTGTTTTCCAACTTCCATAACTACTCAACTCACCATACAATCATTTTACCGTTCTATTTCCGTGAATAAGCCAATATTAACATAAATAGGAAGAGATTCATACCTTTCTCCCTTTAATATTGTTGTATCTTAACTTTTCCATGCTAATTTTAGGCCACAACACGCCGCTATATGATTCTGCAACAATAACTATGCGCTATCCGGACCGGGATTTGAAAATTATACCTGGTTTGGGCTAAAAAGTGGGTGTGAGAAGGTTGGGGAATATTATGGAAGATTTGGGAAGGTTTTGGGTGTGTTTGGTTGAAAAATAGGGGGCCTCCCCCTTTTATAGAACGGTCCAGGTTCTGCCTGGACCGACATATATTTCCTTCAGCACGTTCGCGCTGGCTTTTTTTTTTTCTACCTGCACCTTCGTTCAGTCAAAAGATCATAACGCTTGATCCTGACATCATGTGAGGGCCCACGACCTATAATCGGAAATATATTTTAATTATCTACAACTTTCGTTCTTTGTGTTTTTCCTAATTCCAAACGTATAATATCATTTTGACCCCTCCAAGTCGGATCATCCGAAAATGTTTCCTTAAATCGTCCTTTTGGAGGGCTTATGCCCATATTTGGCTTATGGGTCCTTCTTAGGACTTTGTCAACTTTCCATATACTACTGATATGTCTCTTCACATGTCCTTCATGAAACTCTGACGTGTGGGCCCCACTTGGCTTACAGTAACGAGAGCTTTTCGGCAAGTGACATACGCACCGATTCACCCCATATGGTCTCATTTGTCACATATCATATATATGCCATTATTCACTCTTATAATATAACCTTTCTCCTTAATCCTCGCATGACCTTACTCTTGTTCGGGCTCACACTAAGCTGTCTACAGTCTAGGTAGCGCCAAATTTTCCGGGGTGTAACATTATAGTGCTTTTGACCCATTTACCTCTGTTGACCCTTCTTTGAGTCCTATTAGTACGATTATGACCTGCTGGGATGAGTGACACAATTCCCGAGGTAATCGGCCGAGATCTATGATGACTTATGTGTAATAAAGCCTTAAAATGAAAAACCTTTGACCAATGATTGAATTTTTGGTAAACGTACCCATAATCGAATTTCGACAGTTCCATTAGGTCCAGAATGTGATTTATGACTTAGTTGAGTCATTGGTTTGGTTCCCGAAGGGTTTGGGTGTGATTTGAGTCATTGATTGAGAACCTAGTTAAGTAAAAGAGTTAGAGATGACAACGTTCAACATCAGGAAGATGACCTTGTGTCGATTTTTTGAAAGTTCCAACAAGTTCGTATGATGATTTTGGACTTGTCCGCAAGTTTTGGTGAGATTCCGCCGAGTTTTTGATGGATGTGGATTATGTCACGCTTGTATTCGCTATTTTCGCCGTTGATTCTTTTGCCATAAAGGGTACCATATTGATCAAACGACCTTTGTTTTGTGTTTTGACAGAACCATTAGATCCGTATCTGTCACGACCCAACCCCGTAGGCTGCGACTAGTGTCTGTGCTGGACAACCGTACGTGCCCAATAACCCAAACCAGTATATAAGCAGAGTATACAGATATAGAAGTCGAACGACGTTATTAACTATCACAGATAAGCAGTCATAGCGCGTGGAAGCCGATAAGGCTATTGCTGAACACATCAACCCAAAACATATACACAACCCACATGTATGTCTACAGACCTCTACGAATAACAACAGAATCATAAGACGGGACAGGGCCCCGTCATACCCCTGAATAACATATACACGTACAATAGAAAAGTTGTACCAAAATGTGGGCTCCGAACAAGAGAGCACTCCAAGACAGCAGAGTAAAATCCTAAGCGGGCGGGTCAGCAAATCGAGCGTCTGTACCTGTGTGGCATGAAACGCAGCCCTCGAAGAAAGGGGGTCAGTACGGAATATGTACTGAATATGTAAAGCATGGAGTACAGTGAACAGAATCATAACCGGAACAGAAAGTACAGAAAATGAGTGCAATGTCCAGAATATCAAAATACATATTTACAAAACATAAATAATGTATGCAAAAACATATGCCATATCCGGCCCCATTATGGGACTCGGTGAACAGAACGTGGTCGCCACCCCGTCACTGGCGTCACAACACAGCATACTCCAGAATAGGGAGTATCTCCGTAACATATCATAACATATCAGATGGCCACATCATATCATATCATCAAATGTCAGAATATGTGTACATGGCACAGCATACTCCACAACCCATGTACATGTTATACCTGCCCCCTCACATCGGGGCACGGCGAACAATGCAGAGGAATGCGCGTGATACCATATCCTGGCCCGGGCTCAGTGAAGCAAGCATTGAGGCATCCACGAGTAGAGTAGTGAGAAACTATATGCATCATAAAACATTTACAAAGACTCGATACAATAGTCCGAACGATAGGTCATTTAGAAAAGAAATTAGACGAGAGTCGTAGTACGTACCTTTCGGATGTTCCGATGAATTATGTCAAAGAAAAACTTTTTGAGATTGTTTGTATATATCAAAATATATCGTAGGACTCAATGGAATAGTTAAAACAACTATCGTTTAGTAGCCGGAACAATAACCAAAGGTTTCCTTTAATTGACGCACGGAAATAAGTCAACTAGAACAATACAAGAAGGTCTCGGAACTTGTGGGCCCACCTCAGGTCAAGTCGAGAGGGCATACATAAATTACAAATATTAGACCTTATGAAGTCATCCACAAAAGTTGCAGGACAATCCGGTTCCGTTTGTGAAAGTTACGGACGTTTAAACTATTTTCCTATCAAAGCATAAAGTACTTAATTCAATTTCATTGAATGAATAGGGGCCAAAATTAGGCTCAGATTTCTAGGAACAGAGTTTCCCCCAAGGCTCGTATTATAACCTAAAAGGTCTAAGACATGCCAAAAGAAAGAAAGGTAGGGCTTTACATACCTTATTTGCTTTTTACTCTTGTCCAAACTCAAATCCCGTTTCCTTCAAGATCTACAATTGGTCACAATTACCAAATATTAATTATAAGCCCTTAGGAATTGAATCTTAAGTTAACACTTTTCTACAGAAATTTGGGCAGCATCTCCCCTGTAAATTCAATATCCCCGAGATTTTAACTCGGTCAAATATCAACAACAACACCAACAACAACACCAAAAACATCAACAATCGATTTAAAACGCATTCTAACGTAAATAGTCTTCTTTTCTACATAATGCAACAACTTCCACTCTAACTTCGCACTTTCAAACCAATATCAACGTTTTCATATTCATTTACTTATTCAAGGTCATTCAAACATAATTCAAAAACATTTCCAACAATCTACACAATATTTGAACAATTCTACCAAAAGACCATACTCCACCCGAAACTCCCACTTCCAACAAGAACGTTCACAACACATTTTTATCTTCCCAATTCATGAATTACACTAACCATTAACATGTTATCAATGTTATTTACGCAAAAACAAGAAGTGATATAAGACTCACATTGGCCTCCCATTCGGCCATGATCGTCTCAACATCAATTCACATTATTAAACTTGCATCACCAACGTAAAATCCTCACAACGACAACCAAAACACTTAGATAAAATAATTGAATCATTATTCTCATGCACTAGCATGCACAGGGCCACAAACACATGCATACGGCCACCTCCTATACACCATATTTTCATGAATTCTTTCCATTTTTACACACTACAACATAAACAAACCATTCATTACACATAAAAGAGAATTAAATCTTACCTTTTCGCCTTAACTCCACAAGTTGGCTAGGGTTGTAATTGATGAAAACCAATAGTTTATTGACTCCAACAACAACTCCACGTTAACAAGGACCCTTCAATTAGTAGGTTTGCTAGAAAGAAATATTTTTTTGGATCAAGTTTCTTGGACTTAAAATTTGCAAGCTATGGCCGAAACTCTCTTGTTCTTGCTCTCTCTTTCCTTTTTTTCTCTCTTGAATGTTCTAATGATAAGGATTCTCCTCTATTTAATTGTCTTGAATTTAATTCACATGGGCCTTGGGCCATACCCCCCCCCCCTTTAGGACATTCGTCCTCGAATGTTAAATTAGTCTTATAGGGTCTTGTAAGCATTTCGGGGGTAGTTTCTTTTCGTGGACAACTCATATAATATATTCATCAATCAGTATAACCAATTAAGAAATTTTAGATTACCCGTGGGCATAGGAAACAAGTGAGGATACTTCTTCTTCATCTCCTCTTCAGCTTCCCAGGTCATTTCCTCCCTATTATTGTTTCGCCACAATATCTTAACGGAAGCTACATCTTTATTGCGCAATCTCCTCACCTGACGATCCAGGATGGCTATAGGCTTCTTCTCGTAAGATAGTTCCTCCGTCACCTGAATATCATCTACTGGAAATATTCTGGAAGGATCGCCAATGCACTTGCGAAGCATAGACACGTGGAACACCGGATGTACTGCTTCTAAGTCAGATGGTAGGTCTAATTCATAGGAAACCTTGCCTACCTTACGGATGATTTGATAAGGGCCGATATATCTCGGACTGAGCTTCCCTTTTCTGCCGAATCTCATGACGCCCTTCATAGGTGACACCTTCAGAAATACCCAATCACTGACCTGGAACTCTAAATGTCGACATCGATTATCTGCGTATGATTTCTATCGACTCTGAGCTGCTAGCAACCGTTCCCGAATGAGTTTTACTTTATCAACCGCATGCTAGACCATATCTGGGCTAATTAATTCAGTTTTGCCAACCTCGAACCAGCCGATTGGTGACCTGCATTTCCTGCCATACAGAGCCTCGTACGGTGCCATCTGGATGCTAGAATGGTAGCTGTTATTATAAGCAAACTCAACCAGTGGCAAGTGATCATCCTAGCTACCTCTGAAATCAATAACACAGGCCCGCAACATATCTTCTAGCGTCTGTATAGTGCGCTCGACCTGCCCGTCGCTCTGAGGATGGAATGTTGTGCTCAGACTCACCTGAGTCCCCAATCCTTCCTGAAATGATCTCCAGAAATTCGCTGTAAACTGGGAACCTCTGTCAGTGATAATAGATATAGGTACTCCGTGAAGTCTCACTATTTATTTAATATATAGCCTGGCATAATCCTCAGCTGAATAAGTAGTTCTGACCGGAAGAAAATGGGCTGATTTTGTTAGCCTATCAACAATAACCCATATGGAGTCATACTTCCGTGGAGTGCGAGGTAAACCTGTAATGAAGTCCATATTAATTATCTCCCACTTCCATGTCAGAATTTCCATTTCCTGTAACAGTCCACCCGGCTTTTGATGTTCAATCTTAACCTGCTGATAATTCGGGCATTGGGCAATGAACTCTGCGATGTCCCTTTTCATGCCATCCCACCAGTACAGGAACCTGAGGTCATGGTATATCTTCGTCGATCCCGGATGAACAGAATAACGGGCATAGTGTGCTTCGCTCATAACCTGCTGCCATAGCCCTGCAACATTAGGCACACACAACCTGCCTCTATATAGCAATATTCCGTCTAGTGTAAACTCAAACGGAGTCTTCTCCTTTCCACGGGTTGTGTCTCTGTACTGTGCTAGAACAGGGTCTTTATATTGGTGTCGCTTTATATCCTCCCTAATAGATGATTCAGAAACCCCTCGGACAGAGATCCTTGTACCTTCAGAATTGGCCAGACGAACTACAAAATTAGCCAGCTGGTGAATATCACGTACTATCTCTTTCCTTTCTGGTTGCAAATCTGCCAAGCTGCCCATAGACTTGCGGCTGAGCGCATCTGCTACAACATTGGCTTTGCCCGGATGATACAGAATATCATCATCATAGTCTTTCAGCAGCTCCAGCCTCCTCCTCCGCCGCAAATTCAGCTCCTTCTGCTTAAAGATATACTGGAGGCTCTTGTGATCTGTATAAATATCAGCATGGACACCATATAGATAGTGTCTCCATATCTTCAAAGCATGGATTACCGCTGCTAGCTCCAGATCATGGGTAGGATAATTTCTTTCATGCTTTTTGAGCTGCCGGGAAGCGTAGGCTATAACTCTGTCGTGCTGCATTAATACACAACCTAACCCAACGCCGGAAGCATCACAATAAATAACATACCCATCTGGTCCCTCTGGAAGAGTCAAAACTGGAGCTATAGTCAACTTCTCTTTCAGCAACTGGAAGCTTCGTTCACAAGCATCAGTCCACTGGAACTAAGCCTCGAATGCTATCCATTGCAATCCTTCGGACTGCTAATCGTCCTTCTCACAATTATCTTTCACGCTACGCCCAACCCGTAGCTCCTCTAAAACATCACATCCCAGTTATTGTGTACTTATGATATTTCCCTTCCACACTTCCTTCTGTTAGGCGTACTTAACTAAGTGACCTAATTTTTGAACAATTCTAGCAGAATCTTCTTTTACAGTTCTTACTATTCAGAATCCACACACAACTAATACCAACAATGCCTCACAGGGCATACAGTCATATGACATATTCCAGCCACCCAGAGCTTCCAATTTCCAAGTAACAGAACAATTATATCAAGGCTTACCTCTATGACCTTCCGTATCGTTACTCGCCTTCTTCCGTCGAATGTAAGGCTTATATAAGGAATTCCATTTTCCTATGACTTGGCTCTATCGCACGATCTGAGACAGAAAGAAGGTCAACAATCCCTAGATGCCCTGTAGCCTCCTATTTATAAATATGGCCGGCTTCACACCCATAAACAGGACTCTACTGGACACGACTTTTCAGACAACCCCAAGGACAAACCTGCTCTGATACCACTTTGTCACACCCTATTCTCCCTAGGGTGTGATGGGCACTCAACCCCATATCCGGAGGCGAGCGAACCCACAGACTCTTATTACATACATAATCTCTTCGGACTCTGAAATCAAATAAAAGTGAAATACATAGTAAGATTTCAAAATCTTTCTTTTATCGCTTGATTCTGTTAATCAGTGAAAATGACAAACATAATAAATGCTTTTGCAAACTTCAAAAACAAGTCAAATCTGTAATCACACGGAATTTGTAACATAACATAAAATGACACATCGGCTAATGGAGCCGCTTACAAAACTAACGTCCAATACCCACGACTCTGTCTGCAAAGTCTCTAACTTCGAACAAAACATCATAGCACATATACTCTGACTCGGCAATACTCCAGGAGCAAATGGAGTTTCCACTCCAGCTGAAGCATCTTCTAGCAATGTCCTATACTTATCTTGGTGTACCTGCGTGGCATGAAACGCAGCCCCCGAAGAAAAGGAAGCTCTTTATAAACATTGACTCATATTTTCCGGAATGTAAGAAGGTCATGGAAAGATAAAGGAAGTCGTGTCATAGGAATCATGCCTTAGAAAAGAAGGGACTAGCCTTACATACCTTTATGTTTTGCTAACTTTGTCACTTGAACGCTTCCCTCCAATATTCACATTTCTACATTCAAGAGAGTTCGTGCTAAAATTAGATAATTGAAAACATACTTAAGCTTAAGCTAAAGCTAACTAAAATTGGGCCACATCTCCTTTATTTCAATGACTTCTTCTACGTAATAAACAACTCCCAACATCAATAACAACACCCACAATATTTTAATCAATAGCTTCATCAAGCTAGACATTGTTGAATCCTCAACATTCCCTATCAAACTCCTTCATAACTCTAGCTATGGCACCATACCGTATCCATCCTCATACAAGGCCTCTACAACATCTTTAATACTATTCATAGCAAGATTATATTCATTAAATATCAAGAACTATGATTCCAGTCAAGTCATGATTCAAGAATATTACTAATTTCAGGTTTGTGGTGCATATTCTCCTCCCTTCCATAATCCAAGTCTTTCAACCTCTCAATACTTTTAACAACATGAAATAAACATAAAACTTACCTTAATAACTTAGGAATAAGCCTTGAGTCAATCTACTCCATTGGAATGAAATCCCCCCACTGGTATACCAAAGAAATTCTTACTCTTCACAATCCCTAATAGGCTTCCTAGTGCATGAATCTCTTAATCTTGGCTTTTGATCTTGGTTTCTTGGTATAGATTTGATGTAGAAATAGAGGGAGGGTTTTGGCGAGTTCTAGAGAGATGTAGAATCTGTTTTTGGAAGAACAGTAGAACAACAACGTGGGATTTTATATATATAATCAGGGCTGGAGAGTTCCAGATCCGCGGGTCGACGATTGTCGATGCGTCGACGGTCCGTCGACATGCCCCATCGAACTGCCGCTTGAGATGTCTGATTGCATAACCCTGTTGACGGTGCCGGATGACGGCTCGTCGACGATCGTCTTTTGGGCCGTCAACGCTGACTGGCTTCAGCAGTTTTTCTGAACAGCTCTGTTTTGCTCGGATTCAATTCGTTTCACTTCTAATTCCCTCGTAATGTCAAGAATGCATACTCATACTCCTGTACACATACAAGGTAAAATATCTCATGTACAAAACTCTGGTGCAGATCACCGAACCGAAGGTACACACCACCAATAAGCCCAAATCTCCTTACAACAAAATGAAGGTGTAACATTCTTCCCCCCTTAAGAACATTCGTCCTCGAATGTTAAGTTCTTGGGAATCCTACAAATAATTCGCCAGAGTTTCCCTTATAATATGACGTTACTATCATGTCACAACAGTGTCACAACAGCCCATAATAACTTTGCCTCACAGGGCCACAACACAATAACAAGAAATTATGGCCACACACGACGAAAAACATAAAAAGAAAGCATACATACCTCATAATACTGATGTCTCATCTTGTATCTCTTTCGGGGGTTGAAATAAGTGCGGGTACTTGGACTTCATGTTTTCTTCCCTTCCCAAGTCATTTCCTCTCGATTATTGTTCCGCCAGAAGACCTTAACCGAGGCTACCCCTTTGTTTCTAAGTCTCCGTACTTTTCTATCTAGTATGGCAATGGGTACCTCCTCATAAGTCAACTTTTTCGTCACTTGAACATCATCTACTGGCATAACCCTAGTAGGATCTCTGACACACTTACGGAGCATTGATACGTGAATGACTGGATGGACTGATTCAAGTTCTGGAGCTAAGTCTAGTTCATAAGCTACTTAGCCTATCTAGCGGACAATCTTATAAGGTCCACTGTATCGATGACTTAACTTTCCTTTCTTACCAAATCTCATCATGCCTTTCATCGGTAATACCTTCAAGAATACCCAATCATCAACTTGCAATTCTATGTCTCGTCGACGGTTGTCCGCATAGGATTTCTGACGACTTTAGGCTGTCAATAGTCGATCTCGGATAACCTTGACCTTTTCCACCGCTTGTTGAATCAACTCAGGGCCTATTAGTTGTACCTTTCCTACTTCAAACCACCCAATTGGGGATCTACCCTTTTTTCCATATAGAACTTCATACGGGGCCATTTTTGAATACTGAAATGATAGCTGTTGTTGTATGCGAACTCAACGAGTTAAGTGGTCATCCCAGCCACTACTGAAATCTAGCACACATGCCCGTAACATGTCTTCCAAGGTCTGAATAGTGCGTTCAGCTTGTCCATCAGTTTGTGGATGAAACACTGTGCTAAGCCTTACCTGAGTACCCAAGCCTTCTTGGAAGAACTTCCAAAATTTAGCTGTAAATTGTGCTCCTCTGTCAGTACTAATGGACACCGGAACGCCGTGAAGTCGCACAATCTCTTTAAGATATAACTTTACATAATCTTCTGCTGAATGTGTGGTTCTGACCGAAAGAAAATGGGATGATTTCGTGAGTTTTTCCACGATCGCCCATATGGAGTCATACTTGCTTCGGGAACGAGGCAACCCTACAATAAATCCATGTTGATTACTTCCCATTTCCAGGTTGGAATTTCCATGGCTTGTAACAATCCTCCTGGCTTTTGATGCTCGATCTTCACTTGTTGGTAATTTGAACATTCGGCTACAAATTCTGCTATTTCTTTGTTCATTCCATCCCACCAATACTATCACGACCCAACCCCGTAGGCCGTGACTAGTGCCCGAACTGGGCACCCGAACACACTCATCAAACCCGAATCACATACAGATAGCGTATACGGGCACAGATATCACACGCTTCCTCAAATTATATCAAACTGTCTCAGACACATTTCAGACACAACCATATATGTACATATATATCAGAAGCCGACAAGGCTATCAAATGGCGCAACGGCCCAAAACATATACAAAGCACGCCGACAAGGCTGCCATGGCAAGTGGGATCATACAAACACACCCGTACAGAAGTAGTCACAAAACCCGCATATACGTCTACAGACCTCTAAACCGACAGACCGAATCATATGGCGGGATAGGGCCCCGCCGTACCCCTGAACAAATACATACATATGCAACGAACGAAGATATATACCAAAATGTAGGCTCCGGAATAAGAGGAGCACTCCAAACAGCAGAAGAGGGTGTCCTAAACGGCTGGATCACCAAACTGTGCGTCTGCACCTGCGGGCATGAAACGCAACCCCCCGAAGAAAGGGGGTCAGTACGAAATATGTACTGAGTATGCAAAGCAGAAGATACAAAAAACAAATCTGAGGCATAAACGAAATAGAAGTACAGAACATAAGTGCAAACCCAAAATATCAAAATGTTTACTCTCAAAATATAATTCATGCATAGGGCACAGAGAATATGGTCGCCCGCCCGTCGATGGCGCCATAACACAGCATAACACCAGAAGGTTCAAATCTCCGTATCCCCGTCACACATCATAACACAGCATAACGCCATACACAGCATAACACCGGAATATATCAAAGTGCGCACGACAACAGAACCGGCCCGGGATCCGGCGAAAGATATGACAGAACGCACGAGCAGAGTCGTGAGTAACCATATGCATAAAATCATTATCATGGACTCAAATATAAGTAAAATGACCATACTTGAAAATCGAAATAATAGTCATACCAAATTCTTTCAAAAGTCTTCCGAATTACATAAAAGAAAGTCGCGGGACCCACGGACGGGTATCGACCCGAGCCGGGCCCGCCTATGGAGAACATACTCATCATACGCCATACAAACTCCTACGAAGGTATCGAAGCAATCCGAGCCTTTATGTGAAAGATACGACGTCCATAATTACGGAATTCTTTAAAACAACTTTTTGTGAAACATTTGGAAATCAGTTATTTCGAAGACATAAGGATTCATATTTCATCACATCAAACATACGAGTGCCAAGAAATATATAAGAGTCATAACGTACTCGGATTGCGGATTTAGAATTTCCTTGAGGCTCGTGATATAACCTATGTATAACTAAGGCATGCCAAAAGAAGGAAGGTTTGAGCTTTACATACCTCGTACGCACTCCAAGCTAGCCCAACTCAAGCTAATCCCAACCTACGCCTCGGGCTCCCCAAGGTCTACAAATACGCCAACGAATATCAAACATTAGTCATAGGCACTTAGGCGATTTACTCCAAACTAATACTCAAGTCTACAGAAATTTGGGCAGCATTTCCCCTGTAAAAAGGCCAACCCCGAGAATTTAACTCGGCCAAATCAACAATCACAACAACAATAACCAACCTAACAACCCCAATGACCAATCCGCAAGATGATATAACATTAACAACTCTCTTTTACAACATTCATAATATTAAATTCGACGGCTTACATTCAAGCCACATCACCGCTCATACATTCAATTACCAACCCGAACCCATACCAACAATACTCAAAGACATTTCAAACAATTTCTCCAATTTACCCGAAAACAATCCCAAACCCAAGAACACAATCCATAACCCATTCTAACAATGCTATTCTCATGAAAATAAAAGTTGCACTAATTGCACATAATTCTCCAAATCAGTCCGCAACACTTACCATATCAACTTGCGACATTAAACTTTTATTTCAAACATAAAAGTCATCACAACAACCACTAAAACATTAAACGACATTAATGCGTTCTTTGGCATATAGTATGACCCACATTCGGCTATCACCACACATGCATATATTAGTGATTCTTAGCCATCCTACACACTACAACAATCAAACATGCTACATAAGATCAATTCATCACCTCCACACCACAAAACATACACACACCTCACACGGCTAACACACCAAGCACACGACCCACTTCCAACATACCCTATCTCATGATTTTCATCCATTTTAGCATACCACAGCATGCATACAACATTTATAACACATAAAACAAGATCAAGTCTTACCTTTCTTCTTCAACTCCACACTTTGCCTAGGGTTTGCGATCTACTAAATGGATGGCTTGATCGCTCCAACAACACTTCCACGTTACTTAGGGACCTTCAATTAGTGGATTCGCACCAAAGAAATATTTTTGGGATGGCTAAAATTGGACTTGGTTTTTCTTGTTCTTGGCCGAATGGTGTTGGAGTTGTTCTTCAACTTCTTGATTTTTTTTCTAAGTGTTGAAATGATAAAAGTGACTTAGAAGTCATCTTTTAAGCCTCCACATAAATTCTCCATGTGTCCATGGCCCACACATGAGTTGGACCAATTAAAATTGGCCACAAAATGTGGGACTACTTGCATGATTTTCAACTTCCAAATATATGATTTTTGGTCCCAACGTTTCCTAAGTGTTCCATGCCAACAATTTCATGAACAACTTATGTCTCAAAATAAAATCGAAGGTCAAAAGTCTCGACTTCAAGTCCCGGAATGGTCTTGGCCCTAACTTATCATAGTTAAACCGGATTGTCCCAATGTATAAAATACGGGACGTAACAAATACATCAGCCTAAGATCATGGTACATCTTTGTTGCCTCTGGATGAATAGAGTACCGAGAGTAATGAGCTTCTTCTAAAATCTGATGACGTAGTTCGACAACATTCGGAACACATAGCCTAGGTCGGTACCTAAGGACTCTATCTGTATAAACTTCAAAAGGCGACTTCTCTTTCTTATGAAATGTATCTCTATAGTGACTCAACTGAGGGTCTTCATATTGGCGCTCTCTCACCTCCATATCTAGGGACGAAACAGTTGGGTCGTCGATACCAAGTCCTGCATTGCCTGAATCAATTAGGCGAACTCTAAGGTTGGCTAGTTGGTGAAGCTCACGAATTAATTCTTTCTTCTACGGAGGAGCCTCACATAGGCTACCCATTGATTTGGGGCTAAGTGCATCAACTACTACATTTGCCTTTCTGGGGTGGTATAAAATGCTCACATCATAGTCTTTCAGTAGTTCAATCCACCGCCTCTGTCGAAGATTCAACTCCTTCTGTTTGAAAATATATTAGAGACTCTTGTGATCTGTATAAATGTCAACATGAACGTCGTACAAATAGTTTCTCTACATCTTTAGCGCATGTATAACCGCGGCCAATTCAAGATCATGGGTCGGATAGTTCTTTTCATGTTTCCACAACTGCCTTGAAGCATAGGCAATGACTTTACCATGCTGCATCAACACACAGCCTAACCTAACACCAGAGGTATCACAATACACGACATAACCATCTGGCCCTTCTAGAAGTGTCAGAACTGGGGCTAAAGTTAACTATCCTTCAATTCCTAGAAACTGCGTTCACAAGCATCAGTCCATTGAAATTTTACTGATTTATGAGTTATCTTCGTCAATGGTGCTGAAATAGAGGAAAACGCCTCCACAAATATTCTATAGTAACCTGCCAATCCTAGAAAACTACGGACTTCTGTAGGTGTTGTAGGCCTTGGCCAAGTCTTAATAGCCTCAATTTTCTGAGTATCAACTCCAATGTAGTCTGCTAAGACAATATGGCCCAGAAAAGTCATAGAATTTAGCCAAAACTCACATTTTGAAAATTTCGCATACAACTCTTGAGCCCGAAGAATTACAAGGACAATACGCAAATGGTCTGCATACTATGCTTCTGTCCGTGAGTATACTAGAATATCATCAAGGAACACGATCACGAACATATCTAAGAGAGGCCGGAATACATTATTCATCAAATTCATAAACACCGCCGGAGCATTAGTAAACCCAAATGGCATCACCGAAATTCATAGTGGCCATATCTCGTTCTGAAAGCCGTTTTGGGAATATCTTCTTCTCTAACTCTCACTTGATGATACCCCGTTCTAAGATCAATTTTGGAAAACCATTTGGCACCCTGTAATTGGTCAAACAAATCATCGATCCTCAGGAGAGGATATTTATTCTTTAGCGTTACCTTATTCAACTGTCTATAATCAATGCACATCCATAAGGAACCATCTTTCTATCTCACAAATAGGACAGGTGCTCCCCACGGTGATGAACTGGGCCTAATGAACCCCTTCTCAAGCAAATCTTTCAATTGTGCATTTAGCTCTTTCAACTCTGCAGGAACCATTCGGTAAGGAGGAATAGATATAGGCTTGGTGTCCGGCAACACATCAATAGCAAAATCAATCTCTCTCTCCGAGGGAAGGTATGGAAGTTCATCTGGAAATTCATTCACTACCAAGATGGATTGAAAAGGCGGTTGCTTTGCTTCGGTGTCATGAACTCGGACTAGGTGATAAATGTAGGTAGGAAATAAACTTACGTCTGGGAGACGCTGTATTACCTTTCCATTCAAGCACGGGCTCTCTCGGGAATTGGAACTGAACTACTTTCATTCTGCAATCGACATTGGCATAACAAGAGGCCAACCAATCCATACCCATAATCACATCATAATCTAACATTTCCAGCTCAACTAAATCTACTTTAGTCTGATGATCACATACCACAACTATACAATTTTTATACACTTGTCTAGCTATTACCGGGTCACCAACAGGAGTAGATACCACAAAAGGTTTTATTGGCTCGGGTTTTACCCCAATACGATCAGAAATATACGGAGTGATATAAGACAACGTGGAACTCGGATTAATCAGCGCATAAATATCATGAGAGAATATAGTCAATATGCCTGTAACCACATCTGGAAGACTCAAGATCCTGACGTCCGGCTAAAGCATAAAGACGGGGCTGAGTACCACCTGACGTTCCCCCTTTGCCCCTACCACAGCCTGCTGGATTCTGGGGAGTTTTCCTTATCGGGCACACAGATGAGGAAGAACCAGTTGCTGATCCTGTGGGTTGAACCCCACCTCTACCGTACCTCGCGGGACAATCATACATTAAGTGCCCAGTCTGTTCACAAACATAACAAGCATCTGAACCATGGCGACATAGGCCTAAATGTAACTTTCTACACAGACTACATCGTGGGACCGGTGGTCTTCTCTGGCTATAATCACCTCCAAACTGGGAACCTGAAGCTCTCGAGCTCTGACCCTATCCTAAATGAATGAAGCGGTCAAATCTCCTGCCTGCAAACCAAGGGGGTGGACTAGTCGCTGATTGGCTGAATGATATGACTGCCTCGATCCCCTCTATAGTCGCTACTGGTACCCACAGATCTAGCCCTCTTACTCTGCCCTCTATCAATATCGTACTCACCCCTTTGCAGGTGGTGCTGCTCTTCTAGATTCTGGGCATGGGCTTGAATACGGGAAATATCCATCCCCTCTTGCAATGAAGCAGTCTTTAAACAAATGTGTCCCTAAGCCACTCACATATCTATGCACTCTATCTCCCATATCGGCCACCATAGTCGGAGCATATCTAGCTAATGAATTAAAGTGAAGGCTATACTCCCGAGTACTCATGTTCCCTTGCTTTAGATTCAGAAACCTGTTAGCTCAGGCCCTTCGAACTTCGGGTGGAAAATAATGACGAAGGAAAGCATCAACAAATTCTTGCCAACCCGAAGGATGGTGCATTTTCCTTTCTTGAAGATATCCAGTTTTTATACCTAAGAACCGCCACATCCCGGAGTCTATAAGATGCCAACTCCATAGATTCGGTATAAGAGGCATGAATAATTTTCAACATTCTCAGCATCTCATCAATAAAACCTTGCGGGTCTTCATCCGGCTTTGACCTGAAAAATTCTGGAGGATTTAAACTAATGAAATCACGGGCTCTAGCACTAGTCGCCCTGTCACCTGGACTCGTACTCTGCCACTGTGCCTGAGTGGCAACTAACTCTGTCAATAGCTGAATAACTTCGGTCATTTGTTGGCCTGAAGCACTCGGTGGAGGAACTGGAGGCATAAGAGCCGGAGCTGAAGCCCCCTCTTGTTCTTCTAAATTAGGCGGAGTGTGAGAGGTATTGGATGGAGCCTCATTGTGAGATTCAACCTCTTCTATATCCGTTGGTGGCTCCCTTTCCACTCCCTATGCTGTAGTATCCTTTCCCTTCTGGGTGATGGCAACTTTTCTCTTTACCGGCATTTCCCAAATCATAACGCACAATTAGGGAGGAGAAAATCTTATAACATGGCTCTATGGCACGATCTAATAGGAAGAAGACTGGTCATTTTTCCTAAATGCCCCGCAACCTCTTGTTTATAAGTGTGGCGCGCTTGACACCCATAAAAAAGACTCTGCTAGACACGACTCATAGGCACACCCTAGGACGGAACTACTCTGATACCACTTTTGTCATGACCTAACAAGGGGGCCATGATGGGTACCCAATGCTGACTACCTAGCACCACTCCTTATGCTAATCATCATACTCATGTTGAATGCATTTAGTATTCTCAACACAACTAGCCATAAGGAAGCCTTTGTCACTTCCAAAACATATCTACAATCATGTGCATAAGGCCCTCGGGCTATCAAAATAATATACAAATATACAATGTGATCATCATTGGACATCAACTACCCACACGCACATATCTACGAGCCTCTACCAGAATACTAGACATAAAGACGGGACAGGACCCCGTCGTTCCCAAATATATGCACCAAAATAATATCTCCAAAAATAGCACCTCCAAAATAGTGGGGTGCTTCTGTAAGCCTGCTGAATAGCTCCTAGGAATCTGGGCCACCTCCCAGTCTGTTACACCTTGGAAAATTTCATGTCGTCGTGTAGTGAATGAACCAATGCGAGCTTAAGGATGACAGGAAGTTCTTAAGACTATAAGACGAATATTTAGTAGTCCTAGAATGCATACGTTAAGATTTTGAAGCCATATGAATTTATAAAATAAGGAATGATAAGGACAAGTGGAGTATAAGTGGGGTTTAGGAAAGGTTTCGTAAATTATTGCGTTAAGAATTGTTTGGTAAGGCCTTGAGGGCGAGTTATAGGGATGTTTAGATCATTGATGAAGTACTAAACAAGTGTTAAGAAGGTTGTGTAAGGATTGAAGATCAAACGAAACGACGAGGATAACTTCGGAAAAACTGTGAGTTACACGACCACCTTATACGGACCGTGGAACTTTATACGGACCGTATAAGGGTCCGTATAATCCAACAGCAAGAATGTTTTCCATGGTGGTGAACCACGGACACTTATACGGGCCGTACAATGTTATACGGACCGTATAAGTGGTCCGTATAATGCCCGACGGACTGGTTAAGTTGCAATTATAAATACATGTTCCCATTTTTATTTTCTCATTCTTTCCACTTCTCCACTTCTCTTTCTAAACTTCTAGACTATTCCATACACTTCTTCAACACAAAATCAAGGGAAATCAAAGATCAAACACTAATATTCAAGGGGAATCAAGCATATGGAAGCTTGCTAGGGTTATGGAAGTTAGAAATGTTATATCCCGTGTTTTCACACGTTCGGAAAGACTTGAATTATATTGGATTTTTGAGATATAAGGTCAAATTTGATATTTTGTTGAACATAGGAGTTATGCATGAAAGAATAGAGTCATGAAAGTGTGGGACAAGGCTAAGGGCAATTTTGGAATTTTGGAAATTAGTTTCGGGAATTACAAAACGTGGACTATAAGTCATTGGGCCAAAAATAATGGAATGGAATTTAAGGCCCAATGCATTGGAGTGGCCGGCCATGGTGTGGCCCAAGCCCACAATTTTTATTCAATTTCCATATGATTAATTAACATAAGGAATTATATTATATATAGCCATCTTTATCCATTAGATGACTTAGAATAAAAATCAAGAACAAGAGCAAGAAATAGAGGTGCTCTCGGGTTTGGAGGAAAAAATTGGCCATCCAAAATCTTGTTCTAAAAATTTATTTCTTGTTGATTTCCTACTAAGTCAAGGTTCCTTTGTAACTTGGTATAGTTGTTTTGGAGTGGGAAGCATTAGAATCACCAAAGTGATCATATCTCCAAGTGAAGAAGACTTGAAGAAAAGGTAAGAATTTCCACCTTTTTATTGTGTTGTGAAGTTTTGATTGTGTTGTAGTATATAGAAATGTGTTGATTGTGTGGAAAAATGGAAGTTTGCAAGGTGGGTTTTGAATATGGCTTGTAGCCGTGGGTGTGTGTGTGTTGTGTGGTGATAATGTGTTGAGTTTATGTTATATTCTAGTTGTGATTGTGATGAAATGCATATGGGAATTGAAAGTTGGATGAATTTAGTTGATGTTGGAAAAAATAGGCATATGGCCGTGTGGTGTATTTGGCTTGGGATAGAAAGGAATTGAGTTGTTTAGAGTGTTAAAGTGTTGTTGTGATGTTTGTAATGTAAATGAAGTTAGAATGATATAAGTTTGTATTGAATTGGAATGTAGAAACTTATGTCGTTTTAGTATGATTTGCCGACATTAAGGAAATAAAGTTGTTTGGTTGTTAAATTGTGATGATCATTTATGAATTTGGAAGTTGGAAACATGTTATGAAGTTGTATGCCAAAGATTTGATGTTTTGCATAAGTTATGACTTTGGCGGAAAGTTGTATATTATGTATATCGAATGTATAACTTGAGGAAAATGATATGAAATGTTTCTAGAACTATATGGTGATGATCTTGATTGTTGATGAATGTGAAATTATTGATATTAGTTGAAAGTTGGGTTGAAATGAAGATTATGTCAACTTGTTAGAAAGATGACTAGTTGAAGGATATTTATGTTTTTAATGTTCATTGTTGATATTGATGTTGTCGTTTGGGTTGTTGTTGGTGATTTCTAGCCGAGTTGAATTCTCGGGGTGCCATATGTATAGGGGAAGTGCTGCCGAAATTTCGGTAGCCAAATATGCATTAAGTTGAAACTTTGGTATTCATAGCTTACAATTGGTAAACTTGACCAATTGCAGTTTTTCGACGAAACGGGAAGTGAGTTTGGAAAGGCGTAAGGAGCGTGAAAGGTATGTAAAGCAACCCCAATTCTTCCCTTGGCATGCCCTTAGTGTGTTAGGGTCGGATCCGGGCCTCGAAGGACCTCTTGGCCCTCGGAATCCGCAAGAGAAAATCTCAGTTTTTCCTTCAGTGGAATTGAACCACTTTAGTATGCTTTTCCGGAAAATTATGCAACTTTGCTCCAAATTACTTGGAAAGTCATAGAATGTTTGTAGAACCTTTTTAATTGATACTATAAGCTTAGAGGGCACAGTGTGAGCCCGCCGCCTTATTTGTCCCGAGGCGGGCCCACTATTCCCGGTTTTGCCCTTAATGTACTAAAGCTTCCTTTTTAGGCGATTTTTGAAAGAAATGTTTTGACTATCATACTAATCGCCTAATAAACATTGTTTTAAATATTCTATTAAATCTTAGAAATTATTTTGACACCCGGAATGACTTCGGGAAAGTTATACTTCTGTAATTTATTATGATATCCGAAATGCATTTATTATGATCCCGTCCGACTCCATTGGATCTGTTTGGCTTTGATACGCTTCATCGAGTCTTTGAAAACATTTATGATATTTTTAAATTGCATTAGTTTCTCACTACTCCATTCGTGGATGTCCCAATGTTTCCCACACTGAGCCCGGGCCAGGATATGTTGTCAAGCGTGATTCTCTGCATTGTTCGCCGCGCCCCGATGTGAGGGGGCAGGTATACGCGTACATGGGTCTGTGGAGTATGATGTGCCATGTCCGCCTATTCTGATCTGATCTGTTATGGACATTTTGATATGACATTTTATGATACGGGGCCACGCCCCTTTTTCTGATTCCTCTGTATTGTGGCACCAGCGTCGGGAGGGTGACCACGTTCTGTCTGCTGAGTCCCGTGGCAGGGACCGGATATGATATGACATATGTTTCTGTACACATTCTGTCTGTTTTGGAAATATGCATTTGACACTCTGGATTTTGTACTCATTTTCTGAAATCATTATGATTTGACTTCTGTGATTCCGCTTTACATATTCAGTACATATTTCGTACTGACTCCCTATCTTCGGGGGCTGCGTTTTCATGCCGCGCAGGTACAGACGACAGGTTCGCTGATCCACACGTTTAGGATCCCATTTCTGCTCTTTTGGGGCGCTCTCTTCTTCATTGCCCATCTTTTGGTACAGTCTGTCACTGCTATCTGGATATGTACATTGTTCTGGGTATGACGGGGCCCTGTCCCGTCTTATGATTATGTTATGTTCTGTAGAGGTCTGTGGATATATCTGTGTGGGTTCTGTACATATGTTTGGGATACTTTGTTCTATGATGGCCTTATCGGCCTATGTGTGCCAAGTCTGCTTTTTATGCTAAATTCTGTAGCGTCCACTAATATTATTATTATATTATTTTGTTAATATGCTAATTTGGGTATCGAGTACATATAGGTGCCCAGTTAGGGCACTGGTCGCGGCCCACGGGGTTGGGTCGTGACAAAAGTGGTATCAGAGCGATTCGTCCTCGGATTGTCCACAGACCGTGTCTAGTAGAGTCTTGTTTATCGGTGTGTTGTGCACCACACCTATAAACAGGAGGCTACAGGGCATTTAGGATACTACCCTTCTTTTTGTCTTAGATCGTGCGATAGAGCTGTGTTATCAGGATGACCCCTCCCTAACGAGTGGCTATATTTGCAGATATGCCTCCAAAAAAGGCAACAGGGGCCCAAAAGGCCAAGTCAGCAGCCTTAGGAGAGACTAGCCGGGTCCAGAGGATTACTAGGGCCCAGGCACATATTGCTCCGGAGACTTTGCCCCAGACAGAGGGTTCTTCTACACCGCCACTCGTGGAGGATATTGGGGCGGCCGCAGCCGTAGATCGCGGGGCGGCTCCACCGCCAGCTCCCGCAGTTCCAGTACCTGAGCCTCCAGCTCCACGGCCAGGCACTGAGGATTAGTCTATGAGGGAGGCAGTCCAGCTACTGACTAGACTTGTGGCAGGGCAGGTTCAGGGGCATGGACTGGGAGGTGACCGGGCAGTCAGGCGTGATAGTTCGAGAGCCCGTGAGTTTTTGACTTGTAGTCCTCCAGAGTTCTTCGGGACAAAGCCCGAGGAGGATCCTAAGGAGTTTATCAGGAAGATGCGGCGCACTCTAGATTTGATTAATGCTTCCGAGACAGAGTCAGTCGCGTTAGCTTCGTACCGGTTATATGATGTGGCGGTAAACTGGTACGAGTCATGGGGGCTATCCAGGGGGGACGGCTCTCCCCCAGCAGTTTGGGGCGATTTTTCTCAGGCATTTCTTGGACATTTTCTGCCCCCAGAGTTGCGACGAGCCAGATCTGATAGATTCTTATTATTGAGGCAGAAGGGCCGCAGTGTCCGGGACTATAGTTTGGAGTTTGATTCCTTGGCCCGATATGCACCTACTGTGGTGGCTACTATGGGGGACCGGATGCACAGATATATTATGGGGCTGGATCGGTATTTTGTTGATAGCTGCTTAGTATTGGCTGCTCAGCCCGGTATGGACATTGCCCGTATTCAGGCCCACGCCCAGGGCATGGAGGATCGGGGCAGAGGAGGACACCAGCCTGACAGGGGCCAGGATCGGAGACAGCCCAAGAGGGCCAGGTCATCTGGAGATTTTCGGGGAAGACAGCCCCAACAGCCGCAGCAGCCTAGCAGAGTTTCATCTCAGTCGGCGCAGAGCGCACCTCCCCAGCCTACAGGTCGCAGGTTCGATAGCCTAGGGTAATCAGGAGCAGGCCAGAGCTCCAGGGCTTCAGGTTCGCGGACAGATAGGGGTTCTGGTCAGATGAGGCCACCCAGGGTTCAGTGTTCTCTTTGTGGCAGATATCATCCGGGGGAGTGCTACAGAGCCACCGGTGTATGCTTTTCTTGTGGTCGTCAGGGCCATTCTGTGAGAGATTGCCCGTATAAGGGTAGTTCGAGTGGTGCAGCGCAGCCTACCGGATCAGCCGCTGGGTCTTCATCTTCGTCAGTGGCTATGCGCCCTACGGGGCAGGGTTTTCCAGCACCGGCGGGTCGCGGCAGAGGCCGTGGTGGAGCTTCTGGTATTAGTGGTCCTTCGAACAGCATTTATGCTTTAGCCAGCTGCCAGGATCAGGAGGCATCTCCTAATGTCGTTACAGGTACTTTATTGGTCTTCTCTCGGTCTGTGTATGCACTAATTGATCCAGGTTCGACTTTATCATATATTTCACCCCTTGTTGCTGGTAGAATTGGTATTATGTCTGAACCTATAGAGCCATTTGAGGTAGCCACACCGATAGGGGACTTTATTGTAGCGAAACAGGTTTATAAAGACTGTTCTGTGATTGTATGTAGCCGAGATACTAAGGCAGATCTGGTAGAGTTAGATATGACTGAATTTGATGTTATTATGGGTATGGATTGGCTAGCTTCCTGTTACGCTAATGTTGACTGCCAGAATAAGGTGGTTCGCTTCCAGTTTCCCGGGGAGCCAGTTATAGAATGGGCTGGTAATACAGCATCGCCGAAGGGTAAGTTTATTTCGTACCTTAAGGCGAAGAAAATGATCAGAAAGGGTTATATCTATCATCTGGTACGGGTGCAAGACTTGGGAGCAGAGATGCCGACACTTCAGTCAGTCCCCGTGGTTAATGCGTTTCCAGATGTTTTCCCCGACGAGCTTCCAGGTCTTCCTCCAGAGCGGGAGATAGACTTCTCTATTGACTTACTCCCAGACACTCAGCCTATCTCTATTCCTCCGTACAGAATGGCGCCTGCAGAATTAAAGGAGTTGAAGGAGCAGCTGAAAGATTTGCTGGATAAGGGTTTCATCAGACCCAGTACTTCGCCTTGGGGAGCCCCGGTATTATTTGTGCGTAAGAAGGACGGGTCGCTGCGTATGTGTATTGATTATCGGCAGCTGAATAAGGTAACTATAAAGAATAAATACCCCCTCCCCAGGATTGATGATTTGTTTGATCAGCTGCAGGGCGCTAAGTGTTTTTCGAAGATAGATCTTCGATCCGGCTACCACCAGGTACGAGTACGAGAGACCGATATCCCTAAGACAGCTTTCCGGACCCGATATGGGCATTATGAATTCAGGGTTATGTCTTTTGGGCTTACTAATGCCCCCGCAGTATTCATGGATTTGATGAACCGGGTATTCAGGACATTCTTGGATATGTTTGTAATTGTATTCATTGATGATATCGTGGTTTATTCTCGGTCTGAGGCAGAGCACGCAGATCACGTGAGATTGGTATTAGGGGTACTCCGGCATCAGAAATTATATGCAAAATTTTCTAAGTGTGAATTCTGGCTGTCTTCAGTGGCTTTCTTGGGGCATATTATTGCAGCTGATGGTGTCCGGGTGGACACACAGAAGATTGAGGCCGTGAAGAATTAGCCCAGACCTACGACGCCCACAGAGGTACGCAGTTTCCTGGGGCTAGCAGGTTATTACAGGAGGTTTGTGGAGAAGTTTGCTTCGATTTCAGCGCCTTTGACAAGGCTGACTCAGAAGGGAGCTAAGTTCCAGTGGTCTGACGCTTGTGAACGGAGCTTCCAGTTGCTGAAAGAGAAGCTAACTACAGCCCCAGTTCTGACTCTTCCAGAGGGACCGGACGGGTACGTTATTTATTGTGACGCTTCTGGTATGGGGTTAGGCTGTGTATTGATGCAGCACGGCAGAGTTATAGCGTATGCTTCCCGGCAGCTCAAAAAGCATGAAAAGAATTATCCTACCCACGATCTGGAGCTCGCAGCGGTGATTCATGCTCTGAAGATGTGGAGACACTATTTATATGGCGTTCATGTGGATATCTATACTGATCATAAGAGTCTCCAGAATATTTTCAGGCAGAGAGAGCTTAATTTGCGGTAGCGGAGATGGCTGGAGCTCCTGAAAGATTATGACGTGGATATTCTGTATCATCCGGGTAAGGCTAATGTTGTTGCAGATGCGCTCAGTCGGAAGTCTATGGGCAGTTTGGCCGACCTACAGCCAGACAGGAGAGAGATAGCCCGTGATATTCAGCAGTTGGCTAGTCTCGGGGTTCGCCTGGCCGATTCTGGAGATACCCAGATTTCTGTTCGAGGGGTTTCTGAGTCATCCATCAGGAACGATATTAGAAGGCGTCAATACGAAGATCCTGTCTTAGCTCGGTACAGGGACACAGCCTATGATAAGGAGAGGACTCCGTTCGAGTTTTCACCGGACGACACGTTGTTATACAGAGGCAGGTTGTGTGTACCTGATATTGCAGGCCTTCGACAGCAGGTTATGAGCGAGGCACATTATGCTCGCTATTCGGTCCATCCTGGGTCTACAAATATGTATCATGATCTCCGATGCTTATACTGGTGGGACGGTATGAAGCGGGATATTGCAGAGTTCGTCGCCCAGTGCCCTAATTGTCAGCAAGTCAAGATTGAGCATCAGAAGCCGGGTGGACTGTTGCAGGAGATGGAAATCCCGACTTGGAAGTGGGAGGTTATTAATATGGACTTCATTACAGGTTTGCCTCGAACTCCACGGAAGTATGATTCCATCTGGGTCGTTGTTGATAGGCTGACGAAATCAGCCCATTTCCTTCCCGTCAGGACTACTTATTCCGCCGAGGATTATGCCAGGCTCTATATTAGAGAGATTGTGAAGCTTCACGGAGTTCCTCTATCTATTATTTCTGACAGAGGTGCCCAGTTTACGGCGCATTTCTGGAGATCTTTTCAGGAGGGACTAGGGACTCAGGTGAGTCTGAGCACATCCTTTCATCCTTAGAGTGACGGACAGGCCGAGCGCACTATACAGACGCTGGAGGATATGTTGCGGGCCTGCGTTATTGATTTCAGAGGCAGCTGGGATGATCACTTGCCGTTGATTGAGTTTGCATATAATAACAGTTACCATTCTAGCATCCAAATGGCTCCGTACGAGGCTTTATATGGTAGGAAATGCAGATCGCCGATTGGCTGGTTTGATATTGGCGAGACAGAGTTGATTGGCCCAGATATGGTCCAGCAGGCCGTGGACAAGGTGAAACTTATTCGAGAGCGACTGTTGGCAGCCCAGAGTCGACAGAAGTCATACGCGGATAAACGACGTCGACCGTTGGAGTTTCAGGTAGGCGATTGAGTATTTCTGAAGGTATCGCCTATGAAAGGCGTGATGCGGTTTGGCAGAAAGGGTAAGCTCAGTCCGCGTTATATTAGGCCTTATCAGATTGTTCGGAAAGTTGGAAATGTCGCCTATGAGTTAGATTTGCCATCTGATTTGGAAGCGGTACATCCGGTATTCCATGTCTCTATGCTCCGCAAATGTATTGGTGACCCTTCCAGAATATTTCCTGCGGATGATATTCAGGTGACGGAGCAACTATCGTACGAGGAACAACCCGTATCTATTTTGGATCGTCAGGTAAGGAGGCTCCGGAATAAAGATGTAGCCTCTGTTAAGGTACTGTGGCAGAACGATAATAGGGAGGAAATGACATGGGAGGCCGAAGAGGAAATGAAGAATAAATATCCTCATTTGTTCCCTATGCCCACAGGTAATCTTAAATCCCTGCTTAATTTCATTTCAATACCAATCGTATGTCCTATGTGTTGTCTATAATCAGAAACTCCCCCAAAGTATTTTCCAACCCTATAAGATTAATTTTACATTCGAGGACGAATGTTCTAAAGGGGGGGAGGATGTTATATCCCGTGTTTTCACACGTTTGGAAAGACTTGAATTATATTGGATTTTTGAGATATAAGGTCAAATTTGATATTTTGTTGAACATAGGAGTTATGCATGAAAGAATAGAGTCATGAAAGTGTGGGACAAGGCTAAGGGCAATTTTGGAATTTTGGAAATTAGTTTCGGGAATTACAAAACGTGGACTATAAGTCATTGGGCCAAAAATAATGGAATGGAATTTAAGGCCCAATGCATTGGAGTGGCCGGCCATGGTGTGGCCCAAGCCCACAATTTGTATTCAATTTCCATGTGATTAATTAACATAAGGAATTATATTATATATAGCCATCTTTATCCATTAGATGACTTAGAATAAAAATCAAGAACAAGAGCAAGAAATAGAGGTGCTCTCGGGTTTGGAGGAAAAAATTGGCCATCCAAAATCTTGTTCTAAAAATTTATTTCTTGTTGATTTCCTACTAAGTCAAGGTTCCTTTGTAACTTGGTATAGTTGTTTTGGAGTGGGAAGCATTAGAATCACCAAAGTGATCATATCTCCAAGTGAAGAAGACTTGAAGAAAAGGTAAGAATTTCCACCTTTTTATTGTGTTGTGAAGTTTTGATTGTGTTGTAGTATATAGAAATGTGTTGATTGTGTGGAAAAATGGAAGTTTGCAAGGTGGGTTTGGAATATGGCTTGTAGCCGTGGGTGTGTGTGTGTTGTGTGGTGATAATGTGTTGAGTTTATGTTATATTCTAGTTGTGATTGTGATGAAATGCATATGGGAATTGAAAGTTGGATGAATTTAGTTGATGTTGGAAAAAATAGGCATATGGCCGTGTGGTGTATTTGGCTTGGGATCGAAAGGAATTGAGTTGTTTAGAGTGTTAAAGTGTTGTTGTGATGTTTGTAATGTAAATGAAGTTAGAATGATATAAGTTTGTATTGAATTGGAATGTAGAAACTTATGTCGTTTTAGTATGATTTGCCGACATTAAGGAAATGAAGTTGTTTGGTTGTTAAATTGTGATGATCATTTATGAATTTGGAAGTTGGAAACATGTTATGAAGTTGTATGCCAAAGATTTGATGTTTTGCATAAGTTATGACTTTGGCGGAAAGTTGTATATTATGTATATCGAATGTATAACTTGAGGAAAACGATATGAAATGTTTCTAGAACTATATGGTGATGATCTTGATTGTTGATGAATGTGAAATTATTGATATTAGTTGAAAGTTGGGTTGAAATGAAGATTATGTCAACTTGTTAGAAAGATGACTAGTTGAAGGATATTTATGTTTTTAATGTTCATTGTTGATATTGATGTTGTCGTTTGGGTTGTTGTTGGTGATTTCTAGCCGAGTTGAATTCTCAGGGTGCCATATGTATAGGGGAAGTGCTGCCGAAATTTCGGTAGCCAAATATGCATTAAGTTGAAACTTTGGTATTCATAGCTTACAATTGGTAAACTTGACCAATTGCAGTTTTTTGACGAAACGGGAAGTGAGTTTGGAAAGGCGTAAGGAGCGTGAAAGGTATGTAAAGCAACCAATTCTTCCCTTGGCATGCCCTTAGTGTGTTAGGGTCGGATCCGGGCCTCGAAGGACCTCTTGGCCCTCGGAATCCGCAAGAGAAAATCTCAGTTTTTCCTTCAGTGGAATTGAACCACTTTAGTATGCTTTTCCGAAGAATTATGCAACTTTGCTCCAAATTACTTGGAAAGTCATAGAATGTTTGTAGAACCTTTTTAAGTGATACTATAAGCTTAGAGGGCACAGTTTGAGCCCGCCGCCTTATTTGTCCCGAGGCGGGCCCACTATTCCCGGTTTTGCCCTTAATGTACTAAAGCTTCCTTTTTAGGCGATTTTTGAAAGAAATGTTTTGACTATCATACTAATCGCCTAATAAACATTGTTTTAAATATTCTATTAAATCTTAGAAATTATTTTTACACCCGGAATGACTTCGGGAAAGTTATACTTCTGTAATTTATTATGATATCCGAAATGCATTTATTATGATCCCGTCCGACTCCATTGGATCTGTTTGGCTTTGATACGCTTCATCGAGTCTTTGAAAACATTTATGATATTTTAAAATTGCATTAGTTTCTCACTACTCCATTCGTGGATGTCCCAATGTTTCCCACACTGAGCCCGGGCCAGGATATGTTGTCAAGCGTGATTCTCTGCATTGTTCGCCGCGCCCCGATGTGAGGGGGCAGGTATACGCGTACATGGGTCTGTGGAGTATGATGTGCCATGTCCGCCTATTCTGATCTGATCTGTTATGGCCATTTTGATATGACATTTTATGATACGGGGCCACGCCCCTTTTTCTGATTCCTCTGTATTGTGGCACCAGCGTCGGGAGGGAGACCACGTTCTGTCTGTTGAGTCCCGTGGCAGGGACCGGATATGATATGACATATGTTTCTGTACACATTCTGTCTGTTTTGGAAATATGCATTTGACACTCTGGATTTTGTACTCATTTTCTGAAATCATTATGATTTGACTTCTGTGATTCCGCTTTACATATTCAGTACATATTTCATACTGACCCCCTTTCTTCGGGGGCTGCGTTTTCATGCCGCGCAGGTACAGACGACAGGTTCGCTGATCCACACGTTTAGGATCCCATTTCTGCTCTTTTGGGGCGCTCTCTTCTTCAGAGCCCATCTTTTGGTACAGTCTGTCACTGCTATCTGGATATGTACATTGTTCTGGGTATGACGGGGCCCTGTCCCGTCTTATGATTATGTTATGTTCTGTAGAGGTCTGTGGATATATCTGTGTGGGTTCTGTACATATGTTTGGGATACTTTGTTCTATGATGGCCTTATCGGCCTATATGTGCCAAGTCTGCTTTTTATGCTAAATTCTGTAGCGTCCACTAATATTATTATTATTATATTATTTTGTTAATATGCTAATTTGGGTATCGGGTACGTATAGGTGCCCAGTTAGGGCACTGGTCGCGGCCCACGGGGTTGGGTCGTGACAAGAAATTTCCTTTGGAATTAAAGCGAGGGTTTTCTCCAAGTGAAGCAACCCCAACCAAAACCCGATCCTACACATTCAAAGGTTTGTCATGATTCTTTATACGTTGTGATTGTAATTATGTTATGAAGGATGTTAGGAGCATGAGAGAAACATTAGATGAGAATGAATGTAACGTTGTATTATGATTATGATTATGGATGAACTTGAGAGGAAATTGTGGGGATTGGATAATGATGAATTTGACTAAAGTCATTGATGATGATATTATGAATGTTATTATTGACGTTTGGGAGTTGATATATGATATGGAGAAAGTAGTAGAAACAAAGGAGATGCTGCTTAATTTTCTCTAGCTTTAGGTCAAACACGCTTATGTTATCGATTATCTAATATGAGTATGAACTCTCTTGAAGGTATAAACGTGAATATTGGAGAGGAACGTTCAAGCAATAGAGTAGCTAAACGAAAAGGTATATAAGGCTAGTCCCTTCTTTCTAAGACATGATTTTTATGACATGATATTCCCTATCTCTTCATGACTTTGATACATCCCGAATATTATGAGTCAATCTTAGTAAAGAGCTTCATATGAGACAAGATAAGAGATATGTTACGAGCATGATAAGGATGATGATGAGTCTAAGTCTAAAGGGTATAAGGCCATGATATTATGTTTCTACAAAGCTAATGATTCCTATTATGATCCATTGATGTTGTTCATTGTATACACTCACCTTATATGCTAATTCCTTCAAGGTGAGGCAGAATACTTATGCATGCTCCATAACGGAATCGGGGGTTCACGATCTTATGTCACCTCGATAGATGTACAGTTTGTCTTAAGTCTTATGCATGATTCATGATAAGTATGTGATGATGATATTACACCGTGCCTACATGGCTGGGCAGACACCACTAAGGCGGGCAGCGTATACACCATGTCTAGATGGCATGGGCAGACACCACTAGTTGGTGGCATGAGATGGTACCCCGGACGCGGGAGGCCTGGACGCAGGCTAATGATTATCATACCATACCTATATGGGCGGGCAGCTTATGCATATATGGATACATGATATGATGATGATTATGAAGTAAGTTAGCATGCATTATTTCAATTTTAAGTGACAGTCAGTTACAGATCGCTCTTCACTCGATGTCTCCGTATTTCATTGATATATCATTATTGTTTATACCTTACATACTCAGTACAATATTCGTACTGACGTCTATTCTTTTTTGGACGCTGTGTTCATGCCCACAGGTAGACAGGGAGACGGTGCAGATCCATAGAACCTATCAGCAGATTTACAGGAGCACTCTATTATTCCGGAGGTGCTATTTGGTTTATTCTTTTGTATACATATACGTATTTTAGGTACGACAGGGTCCTGTCCTGCCCATATGTCTAGTATTCTAGTAGAGGCTCATAGATACGTATGTGCGGGTAGTATGGTCTCACGATGTCCTTATTTTATATATATTATTTTGATAGCCGAAGGGCTTATGTATATAAAAGTAATTATGTTTCCAAATGAAAAATGGTTTTCCTATGATTTGAGCATGAAATTAATGAATGAACGCTTAATGAGTATGATGAGTGATAGAATGAGTGGTGCTGAGTGGTTAGCCCTGGGTACCCATCATGGCCCCTAGTCGGGTCGTGAAACTATCAACCTGTGGGCATGAACACAGCGGCCAAAAGAAAATGACGTCAGTACAAACATTGTACTGAGTATGTAAGGCATGAGTAATACTGGCACAATATAGAAATAATGAGGCATGAGGTGAATATATAACCTGCTTAGCGTTTAATGGAAAACACATGTTATGCATATCAAATATACCATCATCGTTAACTCGCGTCCAGGTAACTATCGCACGCCGCCGACTAGTGGTGCCATGTCCGACCATATAGGCATGGTGTAATCATATGCAGCCCGCCTTCACGGTGACATGTCCGGCCATATAGGCACGGTGTAATCATATGCAGCACACCTTTGCGGTGACATGTCTAGCCATCTAGGCACGGTGTAATCATCATCATCATACACTTACCATGAAGCATACATAAGAAATCAATTAGATATTACAACTCTATCGGGGTGACATAAGGTCGACAACCCTCGATACTATTATGGGTAATCATAAGGTGGGTCTAGCAACAATGAATAACATCAAAGAATTGTACAAGGATCATTTGCTTCGTGGAGATATCATATCATGGGATTTAGGATCTATAAGCTTAAACTCATCATCATCATTATCAATTTCATAACATATTTCTTATCTTTGTCGCATAGGAAGCTCTTTATAAACATTGACTCATATTTTCTGGAATGTAAGAAGGTTATGGAAAGATAAAGGAAGTCATGTCATCGGAATCATGCCTTAGAAAAGAAGGGACTAGCCTTACATACCTTTAAGGTTTGTTAACTTTATCACTTGAACGCTTCCCTCCAATATTCACGTTTCTACATTCAAGAGAGTTCGTGCTAAAATTAGATAATTGAAAACATACTTAAGCTTAAGATAAAGCTAAGCAAAATTGGGCAACATCTCCTTTATTTCGATGACTTCTTCCACGTAATAAACAACTACTAACATTAATAACAACACCCACAATATTTTAATCAATAGCTTCATCAAGCTAGACATTATTAAATCCTCAACATTCCCTATCAAAATCCTTCATAACTCTAGCTATGGCATCATACCGTATCCATCCTCATACAAGGCCTCTACAACATCTTTAATACTATTCATTGCAAGATTATACTCTTTACATATCAAGAACTATGATTCAAGTCAAGTTATGATTCAAGAATATTACTAATTTCATGTTTGTACTCCATATTCCCCTCCTTTCCATAATCCAAGTCTTTCAACCTATCAATACTTTTAATAACATGAAATAAACATAAAACTCACCTTAATCACTTAGGAATAACACTTGAGTCAATCTACTCCATTGGAACGAAATCCCCCCAATTGTATACCAAAGAAATTTTTACTCTTCACAAACCCTAATAGGCTTCCTAGTGCATGAATCTCTTAATCTTGGGTTTTGATCTTACTTTCTTGGTATAGATTTGATGTGGAAATAGAGGGAGGGTTTTGGAGAGTTCTAGAGAGATGTAGAATATGTTTTTGGGAGAATATAGAACAAAAATGTGGGATCTTATATATATAATCAGGGCTAGAATGTTCCAGATCCGCGGGTCGACGGTTCGTCGACATGCCCCGTCGAACGGCCGCCTGAGATGTCTGATTGCAGAACCCTGTTGACGGTACCGGACAACGGCTTGATCATTTTTTGGGCCGTCGACGCTGATTGGTTTCAGTAGTTTTTCTGAATTGCTTCGTTTTGCTCCGATTCAATTCGTTTCACTTCTACTTCCCTCGTAATGTCAAGAATGCATACTCATACTCCCGTACACATACAAGGTAAAATATCTCATGTCCAAAACTCTGGTGCAGATTACTGAACCGATGGTACATACCACCAATAAGCCAAAATCTCCTTACAACAAAACAGAAGGTGTAACACGTACTGAGGAAGTTGCAGCTGCTACTGATCCAGTGGGCCGGGCTATATTACGTCTATCGCCCATCGGCCAATCCCTCATATAGTGACCTGAAACCCCACATGTATAACATACATCAGATCCCTGACGATATCGTCCCGAATGGGCTCTACCACACTGACCATATCGTGGAGGGGGCATTCTCCTTCGTGCTGAATCTCTCCGGTATTGAAAACTCAAAGCCCTCGAATCCCGACCTGACTCAGAATAAGCCAGCCTCTGCGATGGTGAAGGAATACTGATAGCTCAAAGTGGGGGCCCAAAACTACCCCTGGCGTCCTCTAACTGACAAGAAGATCTAGCTCTCTTATACTGGCCCTCATTCAAATTCTCAGACTGTCATCTCTTATGATCTTCTATATACTGAGCATATGCCTGGATACGGGCGATGTCCATACCGTCAAGTAAAGCAGCTGTAGAACAATCATTAATCAAATGCGGCTCGAGGCCCGCCACAAACCGGTGCACTCAGTCTTCCATTTCTGCTACAATAGTGGGAGCATACCTAGCTAAAGATTTAAACCGAAGACTATACTCCCGCACACTTCTGTTCTCTTCCCTAAGAGTTAAGAATCTATCTATTATCGCCCGAAGGACCTCTGGGGGAAAATAATGTCAAAGGAACGCATCTATGAACTCTTGCTACATGGGTGGAGGTGCGTTAGCCCCTCTGGAAGACATCCAAGCATTATACCAATACACAGCCATATCCCGTAATCTGTAGGAAGCTAACTCTACTGACTCGGTGTCTAAACCATGCATCACTCGTAGCGTCCTCAACATTTCGTCTATAAAATTCTATGGGTCCTCCTCCGGTTTTGACCCAAAAAACTCTGGAAGGTCCAAATTAAGAAAATCTCATACACTAGCACTAATGGCTCTGTCACCGTAACCTGTACCCTGCCACTGGGCTTGAGCGACTACTATTTGAGTCAACAACCGAATGGCCTCTCGTATCTCCCAAGCCGAGGCATCAGGTAGGGGAATTGGGGGTGCTAGAGTTCCTGTATGCCCCTCTGGAGCGGTTGAGTTATAAGAGGTCCTGGATGGAACTTCATTTTGGGGCTCGCCTTCCTCTATATCTATCAGCGGTTCCCGCTCAGTCCTCCTCCTAGCCACCGCCTTTCCTTTCTGGGCTGCTGTTGCTTTTCTCATCATACGCATTACTGAAATCATAACATATGGTCAGGAAAAAGAGAATCCTCATAACATGGTTCTATCGCACGAACTAAGATATGAAAGAAAAGATATATTCCTAAATGTCTTGCAGCCTCCTATTTATATGTGTGGTGCACTACACACCATAAACAAGTTGATGATTGGGTATTCCTAAAGGTATCACCGATGAAAGGTGTGATGAGATTTGGCAAGAAAGGAAAATTAAGTCCTCGATACATTGGACCTTATAAGATTATCCGCAACATAGGCCAAGTAGCTTATGAGCTGGACTTACCTCCAGAACTTGAATCAGTCCACCCAGTATTTCATATATCAATGCTCTGCAAGTGTGTTGGAGACCCAACTAGAATCGTGCCGGTAGAGGATGTTCAAGTCACGGAAAAGCTAACTTATGAGGAGGTATCCATTGCCATACTAGATAGGCAAGTACGGAGACTTAGAAATAAAGATGTAGCCTCAGTTAAGGTCTTATGGAGAAATAATAATCGAGAAGAAATGACTTGGGAAGCAGAAGAAAACATGAAGTCCAAATATTCGCAATTGTTTTCACCCCCGAAAGATATCCAAGAGGAGACATCAACATTATGAGGTATGTATGCTTTCTTTCTATGCTTTTGGTCGTGTGTGGACATAATTTCTTACTATAGTGTTGTAGCCCTATGAGGCGTTATTATTGTGGGTTGTTTTTACAGGATGGTAGCGCCATATTACAGGGAAAAATCTTGCAAAATATTTGTAGAATTCCCGAGAACTTAACATTCGAGGACGAATGTTTTTAAAGGGGGGAAGAATGTTACACCTCGAAAAATTTCATGTCATTGTACAGTGAATAGAATAACGTGGGGTAAGAAGTGTATGATGTTTCTTCGAGTAAGAAAGGTTACTAAATGGTTCTAATTAAGATTCCAAAGACGCTTGAAGCAAGAGAAGAAAGTTCGTTAAGAAAGGCGAAGTATACGTTGTGTTTCGGAAAGAATTTGCAAAGTATCGGGTTAATGTTAACTTAATGATTTCTTAAAGAAGAGTTATAATGCCCCTTAGATTGTTACTGAAGTGTTAAACAAGTGCCAATAAGGTTCCATAGGGATTGGAGACAAAACGAAACGACGAGGACAAGTTTTGGGAAATTGTGGATTGTACGGTACTTTATACGGACCGTATAATTTATATGGCCCGTATATCAGTCTGTAGAATCCCCCCAGAGGAGAATGAGATTCTGGAAGAAATATATGGTCCAATTATATGGACCGTATAATTTTTACGGTCCGTATAATAGGCCGTAGATTTCGGGTCGGGTCAGATTTTCTTTTTCCATATATGCACGACCCTCCTTCTTATTTCTCATTTCCCACTTCTTCCACACTCTCGAAAGTCCTAGAACCTTCCTCCAAGTACACCAAGACAAATCTAAGGTGAAATCAAAGATCAAACACCAAAAAGTAGTAGAATCGAGTGCAAGAATGCTAGCTAAAGTTGATGGAAGCAAGGAATCTCTTTGGAATGGAAGCTAGGGTTTTCTTCAAGTGGACCACTTCCATCTAAAACTCGTTTCTACATAATCAATGGTAAGTTTTATGATCATTTCATGTTATTTAGAATATTGAGGGGTTGAAAGACTTGGATTATTGAAGGAAATAGAATATGGAACTCAAATGTGAAAATAATGGTATTCTTGAATAGTGGTTGACATGAATCATGACTCTTGATGTATTATGAATATAATCTTGTTGCAAATGATATTAAGAGTGTTGAAGAAGCATTGTGTGTTGACGAATATGATGTAGTGTGGTAATTTTAGTTATGGATGATTTGAAAGGGAATTGGGAGAATTGAGTAATGTATGGTTAATGAAGATTGTTGATTATGATATTGTGATGTTGTTATTGTTGTTAAAGAGCTGTTATATCATATGGGGGATGTTGTAGAAACAAAGGAGATGCTGCCCAATTTTCGTTAGCTTTAGCTTAAGCCTAAGTATACCTCTGATTATCGAATTCTAGTACGAATTCTCTTGAATGTAGAATCGCGAACTTGGAAGGAAGCATTTAGTCGACAAGTTAGAAAGACGAAAAGGTATGTGAGGCTAGTCCCTTCTTTTCTAAGGCATGATTCCTATAACATGATTCCATTTATCTCTCCATGACTTTCTTACATTCCGAAAACTATGAGTCTATGTTTATGAAGAACTTCTAATGAGATAAAGATAAGAGACATGTTATGAATACAATAATGATGATGATGAGTCTATGTCTAAAGATTCCAAAGCCTACGATATGATATTCTTATGAAGTCAATGATTCTTTGATGATATTCATTGTTGTTACACTCACCTTATGATGCTAGTTCCTTCAAGGTGAGGCGGGATGATATGACTACTCCATAATGAAATCGGGGATTCTCGACCTTACGTCACCCCGATAGAGTTATAGCTTATCCTTGAGTTCTTATGCATGCATTATGATAAGCACATGATGATGAGATTACACCGTGCCTAGATGGCCGGGCAGACACCGCTAAGGCCAGCGACATATACACCATGTCTAGAGGGCATGGGCAGACACCACTTGTAGGCGGCATGAGATGTTTACCCCGGACACGGGAGGCCTGGAGGTGGGCTTATGATGATTCACACCGCACCTATATGGTCGAGAAGCTTATATATGCAGACATGATATGATGATGTTCATGATGTAAGTTAGCATGCTTTATTCAGTCTTAAGTGACATTCAGTTACAAGTTATTTCCTCATTGATGTTCCCTTGTTCCTTTGATATGCTATTATTGTTCGTGCCTTACATACTCAGTACAATATTCGTACTGATGTCCTTTCTTTTTTTTGACGCTGTGTTCATGCCCATAGGGAGATAGAGACGTGGCCCGGATCCAGAAGAGTTTATCAGCATATTTACAAGGGCACTCCATTATTCTGGAGGTGCCATTTTGTACATTATTTTTGTATATATATATACATGGGCATGACGGGGTCCCATCCCGTCCTTATGTCACAGTATTCTAGTAAAGGCTCGTAGATGCGTATGTGTGGGTAGTAGATGCTCCATGATGACTACGTTGTACATTTGTATATCATTTTGCAGCCGTGAGGGATTATATATATATATATATATATATATATATATATATATATATATATGCATGTGTTGCCTTCGAGATCATATGAGTTCAGGATAAGTATGATGATTGACATGATGAGTGGTGCTCGGCAGTCAGCTCTGGATACCCGTCATGGCCCCTAGTCGGGTCGTGACACATATGGTTGAAACTTAGTTGAAAATTAGGCAAACGCTGTGTGATATCGTTAGAACAGATAGGGGCCCGAAATAATTTCAAACTTAGACCTGACAAAAGATAAGGAAATAACATTTTTGACAAAGCAATAATTCAACTTTTCCTTTTATAAAAACAGAAAAAACGTTTGGAGTAAAGTATCTTTTGAAAGACCAAATTGGTTTTAAACCTGAAAATTTTGAAAGATGAAACAAAAAAACAGAAACTGTGGACCTTTGTTTTAGAAAAAAAGAAACATTATCAAAACTGAATTTTTGACAAGGGAAACAAATGATCGAGTTTTGAAAGAGGTTTATTGGAAAGACTTCAAGAAAATGAATAAGCTTTAAATGATTCTTTCAAAAGAAACAAAAAATCTAGTTTTGGTCCAAGCCCGTTTTAACTTAAATAAAACGAGAGGAATCCTATGGACCATGTTTGGGAAAGGGATTAAAAAGAATGTGGTTGACTAAAAAATGGGAAAGTATTTAAAAGGACACTTATATAATCTTGTGGCATATTTTTACAAAAATATGCATTTTGAAATATTTCAAACTTATAGGGACAACAAATAGGACATAGCATTTAGGACCAAATTAAGTTGAACTCTACTCAAGGGAAACCTCGAGTGTGTTTTGGTCCAGAAAATGAAATGACTATTTATACCTTATATGAATTTTGTAAAGGAACTCAACTTTTCTTTAAGAAATAAAGGATTTTTTCCTAACCCATTTTAAATGATATGCCATCCCTTGATATACAAGATTTTAAACTCATGTTAAGCAAATAAACACAAATCACACTTTGAAACTCGAAGGTCAACCGCATTCTGTGGATTCTTAATATCGGGGTGTTTAACACCTTCCTCGAGAAATCATTTGAACCCTTTCCCGAATTCTAGTTTAAAAAGGATTTACCTCTTGTTTGACTAAACACTTTTAACTTGGTTATCCTAACTTCCCTTGTAAATTAGATGGTGACTCTAAAAAATAAATAAATTCAAAAGAGTCCATAACTATGAAGTAACTTTTTTAAAAAAAGCCGGAAAAAACCCTAGCTCTCAATGTAAACCCTAGCTACATGCAAAACCCTAATTTTTAAACCATTACCGCCAGCAGTATGGCTGTCGTGGCCACTAGTCAATCATCTCTGATGGCTGGCCAGACCTCTACATCTATTCCTACACCTACTTTAACCATGAAAGACTCCTATAATGAACCTAGAATACCTAAGATGAATTATAGACATATACTTCAGCCACAAAACCCTAATCCCATGCAAGATGGTACGCCGAAACTTTCTGTTAAAAAGGTGGAATATCGCAATGGTGTTCATGTATTACGATGGACTGAGAAGGAGGTGCATCAGATGGAGCGATTGGAAGATTTGAAACATGCCGTAGTTGGAAAATTTTCATATGGATGGCCATCATTAGAGGAACTAAGATATATCATCCCTGTTCAATGTGGGATGAAAGGGAAGTGCACCATTGGCTTGTTCCGTAATAGACATGTGCTTATTAGACTTTCGACAAAGGACGACTTTGTTACTCTTTATTCAAATGGTGTGTATTACTTACAATCTAGAGATGGATATTCATACCAAATGAGACATTTGATATATGATTCTAAGTTTAAAGTTGAGCAAGAAACATCAAAGGTTATTTCGTGGATCTCCTTTCCATACTTGCTGCCTACTTTCTTTGTCAAGGAGGCATTATTTTCACTTGCATCTACTGTTGGTATTCCTCTTCATGTGGATCTTGCCACTATTAATCGCACAAGACCATGTTGTGCAAGAGTCAAAGTGATTATGGACTTACTAGCAGATCTACCTGATTTTGTTAACATAGAAATTGAAGATGAGGAGTCTGAGGTTAGAGTTGAAAAAGTGAAGATACAATATGATTATCTTCCAAAATATTGTAAAGAATGTAAGTTACAAGGGCATAATGAGGCTGAATGTAGGAGACTTCATCCAGAACTAGCACTATTTGATGAGAACAAGGAGAAGGATGTTGAGCATGTAGGAACTGAGATTGAGAAAGTGGAAAATGATTCTGTTAAGAAAGGGAAAGCTATTGTGATAGATGAGGTCAAACATGATGAGGCAGCAAATGGAAAATTACTTGATGCACATCATCAAAGGAATCATTTTTTTCAGAATAGGAGGAGATTTAATGCTAGGAGATTGGCCAGTGGGAAATTACTTGGTGATCCTGGGAATTGGAATGTTGTTAAAGATAATAGGGATTTCTCGAGTGCCAAACAGGTTAATTCAGATTCAAAGTTGTCACAGATCACCCCAACTGAGATTAAAGATACAAATGTGAGAGTCCAAAACAAGTTTGAGGTGTTACAAAACCAGAATAATGGAGATGGTCTCGATGTAGAAGTGGTAAATAACAATGCAGATGAAGGCCAGGAGTAGATGTTAATTATCTCTGAAGATCAAAGAAGGCTTGGTGATCAAAATCAACATTTATTGGTACTGAAGGATGATTCAGAACAGTTAGCAAATGATAAAATGTTGAACAAGTATGAGAATTCACAAGATCAAATGGTCTCAACTGATTATGATAAAATTGCAGAAATGGAGCTTATCAATGTTGAAGGGCATGAAGATATAGCTAAGTCTCTTCAGATGTTGGTTCAAGGAAAAGACATGCAATCTGATGATCTAGATGCTCAGCTAAAAATTGTAATTGATACCTTGAAAGTTATGGATGATCATACTGATTCAGCTTAATGTGAACAAAAGGAGATAGAGCAAGATAATGTGCTGGATAAGAATGAGGATGTTGTCATTGGATCAGATATGATTCCTGATAACAACAGTGTTAATAGCACAAAAGAGTGCTTATCTAATTTCTCTATATCTGATAACATGCTTGAGAATGATAGCAAAATGCAATCTACTTTGAAGATGGAACAGGTCACTCAATTGTTATCAACAAATGTAAGCATGAATAATGAGAGATGTGGTGATATGAGCATACAGGTTGATGAAGATAGGATGACTGAAGAGATTTCTAATGGTGAGGTAGACAACTCTAGTTGTAACTTGCAGTTGGTAGGCTATTATCCTGAAAAAGTTGCAGATGCAGAACAAAGGAATTTAGCTTTGGCTATTATTCCTGATGTCAAGGATGTTTAGCCTCTGAGTGTTGCTGTAAGGACATCACCTAATAAGGATTTGCATGATGTAGTTTCTCATAAGCTACAAGATGAAAAAGATAAGTTGCCTTTGGTCAAAAATAAGAAAGAAGATGCTGATGGTGCTGCTATTGATATGAATCTTCATCAGATGTGCATAGAAGCAGGATTATCTCCAAAATCACAAAGCAAAGGGCCAAGAAAAGGAAGAAAGCAAAATTCTTCTAATGTTCCACAAACAGTGAGGTACTCAACAAGGAATAACTCTAAGAAATCTATTACTTAAATCCTTATTTTGGAACATAAGATCAGTGAAGTCATAACAAGCATTTCATAAAGTTCAAATGTTAAATAAGCATCACAAGTTCTGTTTGGTGGCTCTGATGGAACCTTTTCAGCATCAGAGACAGATTCAGAAATACAGAAGGAGACTTGGAATGCCTTATGCTAATTTCAACTGTAATGGTAAAATTTGTTTTTTTTTTGCAACATAATGTAGATATTGAGGTTATTTTGGATACTGAGCAATCCATTACTGTAAAGCTAAAGTTTCAAAAATTGAATAGGGATATGGTGGTTACACTGGTCAATGCTAAATGTTCAGAAGTGGAGAGATTGCAGTTATGGGATAATTTATACTTCTTGGCTTGTAACATGACATCTCCTTGCTGATTGGTGGAGATTTCAATGTTATATTGAATGAAGAAGAAAAAATAGGAGGTTTACCAATATTGCCACAAGAATATGAAGATTTTGCCTTTTGTCTGAATTCTTGTGAGTTGCATGAGATGCCTTTCAAAGGGAGTCCTTTCACTTGGTGGAATGGTAGGGTTGCCAATGACAACATTTTTAAGAGATTGGATAGGATTGTGCATAATGATACATTCCAGAATTGGTTTGGACAACTAGAAGTGGAACATTTGTCAAGGACTGGTTCTGATCATGCACCATTACTTTTATCTTGTGGAGATCAAGTGGAGAATTTTATCAAGCCATTCAGGTTTCTCAAATTCTTGGTGGAGCATGATACTTTTCTTGACTTTATTAAGCAGCAATGGGAAGTAGACTTATCTAATGATGTTTTTCTGTCCTTTAAACTCGAGATGAAGAAACTGAAAGTTGCTTTAAGTACATGGAGTAAGCCTACTTTTGGGGACATTTTTACACAATTGGTCATCAGAGAGGATATAGTTAAGATTAAAGAGCATTGGTTTGAGGAGAACCCACCTGAAGAAAATAGAATGGTCATGCAAAGGGCCCAAGCAGAACTTAAACTGTATCTTCACTATGAGGAAGAATTCTGGAGGCAAAAAGCTGGGATGGACTGTTTCTCAGAAGGTGATAAAAATACAAGATATTTCCATAGTCTGGTTAAAGGAAGAAGGAAGATAATCCAGATTAAGAGGATTAAAGATGCTACTGGAAATTGGCTAGAGGATGCTGATAGTGTTACTGGTGAAGCTGTTAATTTTTTTCGTAAGCAATTTACTCATGATAAGGTTAGTGAAGATTCTCCAATTCTTAATCATATTCCTGAACTGATTAGAGAGGAGGATAATATGCGACTTGCTGAACAACCTACGATGGAGAAAGTACAGAAGGCAGTGTTTGAATTAAATGGGGACAGTACCTGTGGCCCTGATGGCTTTTCTAGGATCTTTTTTCAGAAGTGTTGGGAGGTGATCAAGCTGATGTATTTGGTGTTGTTAAAGGTTTCTTTGAAGGACAGACTCTTCCCAAGTCTATCACTCACACTAATCTAGTTTTGTTGCCAAAGAAGAATGTTGTTGAGTCTTTCTCTGATATGAGACCTATAAGTCTTAGAAACTTTATCAATAAGGTCATATCAAGAGTAGTTCATGATAGAGTGGACAAGTTACTCACATGGGTGATTTCTCCAAATCAGTCAGGTTTTGTTAAGGGCAGGAATATAATTGAGAATGTATTGTTGACACAAGAAATTTTAACTGATATAAGGATAGAGGAAAACCAGCAAATGTTGTGATTAAGTTGGATATGACAAAAGCATATGACAGGGTCTCATGGTTATATCTCTGTAAGGCGATGAAGAAGATGGGATTCTCTAGAGTTTTCATTGATCTTATATGGAGGCTGTTGGCAAATAATTGGTATTCTGTACTTCTAAATGGTCAGGCACATGGTTTCTTTCAGTCTACAAGGGGTGTCAAGCAGGGGGATCCACTCTCTCCTGCTCTTTTCATTATAGCTGCAGAAGTTCTTTCAAGAGCATTACACTCTTTGTTTGATCAGCCTGGTTTTGTTGGTTATGGGATGCCAAAGTCGAGCCTGAGCTGAATCATCTGGCATATGCAGATGATACAATCATCTTTTCTGCAACAGACAACTACTCTTTACAGATGATCATGGATACTCTTCAGGAATATGAGAAAATATCTGGATAGCTGATAAACAAGAGGAGCAGTTCTTTTTATATGTTCAGCAAAGTTTCAGATGAGTTAAGTCAGCAGGTTGCAGCAGTAACAGGATTTGTGAGAGGGCAATTTCCTTTTACATATCTTGGAGTGCCAATTACTCATGCCAGGAAAAGGAAAGTGGATTATACTGAGTTATTGAAAAAAGTCAAAGACAAGTTGCAAACTTGGAAAGGCAAGTTACTGTCTTATGGGGGAAAAGCAGTGTTTATTACAAGTGTCCTATAAAGTATCCCAATTCATGTTCTATCTGCTATAAGGCCTCCTAAATGTGTTATAAAATAACCACAAAGGATCTTTGCAAGGTTCTTTTGTAATAATAAGGAGGAAGGAAGATGCAGACACTGGTCATCTTGGCTTAACATGTGCCTTCCTAAACATGAAGGTGGTTTGGGTTTCAGGTCTATTTATGACATGTCCAAATCCTTATGTGCTAAACTCTGGTGGAAGTTTAGAACCACTAGTTCTCTTTGGGCTAATTTCATGTGAAACAAATACTGTAAGAAGCAAATTCCTCACCTAGTTCAATGGAAGTGAGGGTCACAAGTCTGGAAGATGATGTCGGAAGCAAGGGAAAGTATTGAGCAGGAAATCTGGTGGTAGCCAAAGATTGGAAGTTCAGACATCTGGTTTGACAATTGGACTAAGTTAGGTGCTCTCAGCTATGTGGTTCCCCAGTCCTGGCAAATCAATGAGCATGCTGAAGATGTTTCTGAGCTTATTTCTAATGGAAGATGGGATATCAACAAACTCATGCAGCTGTTTCCTAAAGATATAGTGCAGCATATAATACAGGAAATTGATATTAAATATGCATCAAATGAATGGGACAGACCTTGGTGGATGATGACAAGTACATGAAGGTTTACAGTAAGTAGTGCATGGGAGCTGTTGAGACAAAAAGCTAATGTAACAGTGCCATTTCAGAATATGTGGATCAAAGGTGTGCCTTTTAAAATTTCATTCTTCATGTGGACATGGTGGAATTTTAAAGTGCTAATTGATGAAGTGGTGGCAAGTATTAGCATTCCTATAGTTTCAAAGTGTTGTTGCTGCCATACTGCTCAGATTGAGACCATTAACCATCTGTTTCTGTGTGAAGATTTTGCTACTAAGGTATGGAGATTCTTTCATATAGGGGCTGGATTGAGCATGAATTGTATTCAGATGAAACATGCTATAAGAATTTGGTGGGAAGCAAAATGCCATTTCAAACTGAAGACAATATACAAAGCAGTTCCTGCTTTCATTGTGTGGCAAATATGGAAGTGGAGAAAAAATAGGCTACATGGTGGTAATATGAATCTGAATAGAGTGATATATGACATAAATCTGAACATTTATATCTTATGTAAAGTTCAGTTTACTGGGCTAAATATTCCAACTCGATGGCATCAGATTATTCAATTCTTTGAAGGATATAAACCAATTGTTATCTGCAGAATTATTAAATAGATGAGACCTGCATTTGGATTCTACAAGTGTAATACTGATGGAGCTGCTAAAGGAAATCCAGGGCCAAGTTCTGCTGCTTTTTGTATCATAAATGAAGAGTGAGATTTGGTGCATGCAGCTGCTAAGATTCTGATAGATGGATGAAATATTATTGCTGAGGCTGAGGCTATTAGAATGGGTCTGATGTACTGTGTGGAAAAACAACTGTTTCCATTGATTATAGACACTGATTCCATGACCATGAAGATGATTATAAATGCTGAATGGAAGATCCCTTGGAGCATCTCAATGTTGGTGGATGATATCAAAAGGATGATGGAAGATCAAAGAGTGATTGTGGAGCATACACATAGCGAAGGAAATGGGCTTGCAGATTTTTTAGCTAACTTTGTTTTTTATTTTGCAGGTGCATTTCAGTTTCATAATTTTCAGGAATTACCAAGTCAAGCTAAGAAGATTCTGAATTTGGAAAAAATAGGAATTCCTAACTTGATATTAAGAACTCTTCAAGACAAAGCACCAGATTAGTCTTTGATACCAGAACTTTAAACCATCGTTGAGTACAGTTTTTCACCAGATTGTGAATTATTGCAGCATATGTATTAGCGTGGTATCAGTGTGCTTGTCATGCTCATTCCTTAATATAAATGTTGTAATACTCATGATCTAAGTAGTAGATTGTACTGGTTATGGATCAAGCAACATAGTGACCTGGTTTTCATGTAGAAGGTGATATACACAACAATATACAACTACTTTCAAGCTTGTCTGAAGAATGATTCAGATGACTTGAAGCTTTCCACCTGTGAGACTTTGAGGTGTGATAGAAGTTATCAAGCCAAGGCACTTGGATTCTAGTTGGTGTAATCTGTTCATGTCTACTTCTACTGGCCATAAGTCATTAGATTTACTGTGTTTTCTTTCATTGTTGGATTGATCTTTTCTTATTTTCTGCTCTTTATTTTTAGCTGGATCAATCTCTTCTAGATTGATGTGTATATATTTTCTTTATTAATAAAATTCCACCTTTATGGTGGCCTTTAGTGAAAAAAAAAACTATGAAGTAACTTTTATGCCTTGCGTAAAAGTGAATCGTAACAATCTTCAAGTGTGGAAGGATTGTAGCTGGGGACCCGAGATCGAGATCTTAGTGGTGGGCCTTGATGTTCGAATGGCCCATGATGTCGATGGTATTTCCATGGTCCATACTTATCCGTTCACTATCGGCTTCGAGTTCCCCATTCCCGAGATCATTGAGGCCTTCTGCCACCACTATCGACTGTATCTGGGTCAATTGGCTCCCCAAGTAGGGCATATAATTCACTGTACTCAACATTTAGTTGATCACACTCGAGTAGCCTTCTCTCTTGATCACGTAATTTATCTTTACTCCTCTCGAGTGTTCCGATGGGAATAATTCACTCATACCCCCAAGGCACTTGGAGCCTGATCACCAGTGCTTGGGATGATTTTGATCGAGGGTGGTGTGACAAGTTTGTGATGATTCGCAAACCATTTACACTGTCCTTCCTCCGAGCCTTTCCCTGAAGTGTGTCATGCTACCTGTAAGTTTTCCCGCAGTCTTGCCCACTTTCTTATTCTATTTGTCCTTTCTCACTGTTTATCTGCACTTTGTTGCTCCTGTTGAACCAAACCATGTGCATGGAATTTTGAATGGGTGACATATCTTTTAAGAGCATCTCCTAATGTTGTTAGGACCTAGAGGAGCATATCTTCTGGTGGAAGCAAAAAAGCCATGGTGAGTTTCAATACCTTATGCCCTCAGTGATTCCCGTCTTTGAATTCCTTTTTGCATATTCACTTTTTTATTTCCTAGGTATTCCAATGAAGAGGTCCATGTCTCAAAAATCCCCACAGCAAGGTGCCTTTTCAAACATCATACGTGCCGCAACTAGAGCTTCGAGCAGCCGTAAGTGGAGGTCACGGGACCCTATCGGTACTGTCTCTAAGGGAATTGGTGCCCGTTTAAGGAAATATCATCGGCTTGTTGAAGCTGGAGGGAGGCTAGCCGCAGGGTAGTTCATATTGAAGACGATAATGATGAAAGAACCGAACCCAGGGATCGCGAAGGTTTATTTACTGAGGCTTCTAACGAGACAATTAAGGAAATCGAAGAGGTTCCCGGTGTCACACCCCAAATCTAGAGAGGCATAGTCGGAACCCGGTGCCATACGTAGACCCCGAGCATACCAAACAGTATCTCATAACTGCTTAACCAGCAGACTACTCAGGTCGACAAGGCCAACTGTACTCGCTTTCTGATATAATTAGCCGATAAGACTATAACTCGTACTGAACTAAGGTGGGCCATCATGCCAACCAAGCTGAAACGCAACCTAAAAGACACACACACACACATATAATATATGTGTGTGTGTGTCTGTATCTATGCGGATATGATCACCGACTCTGTAGGGCCTATAAGGCCACTACTAAAATTGTATGTACGGAACGTGTGTCTACAAAATCCTCTAGGAGTATCTGATATCCAAAACCAGGTCGGGACAGGGCTCTGGCCTACCCATGAAGTTTGTAAACAGTTTCTATCAACATGGCCTCTAGACTCAGCTACACTCCGAATGAAACCTCTAGACTAAGCTACACTCCGAATGAAATGGACTCTTACTGATCCTTTGCTAAATATGAACCCTGTCTACTATGAGGGCTTGTCAAACTGGATACCTGAACCTGCAGGCATGAAATATAGTGCCCCAACAATGGGACGTCAGTATAAAGATATGTACCGAATATGTAAGGCTGATAATACCTGAATACTGAGACTAATTTGGTACATACATATATAATGTACTGAAAGAAATCTGGGAGTCAAAGGAGATCTGAAATATACTTACCTCGTCATGACTCACATTATAGCTATAAAGGCAAATATTTATTTGTATAGCCCCGAAGGCACTATCTATCTGAACTGTTGTAACTAATCTATATATATCTAGAATCTGAAGCTCGTAAGTATAAACAACGTATAAATTGAGTTGTGCTAAATGAATATATTCTGGTTATGCTAGATATTCTATATTAAGCTTACCGTAGTACGGAATATCTGAAGTTATTTGAATATGTTGTAATATTGTAGACCTATCATACAATTCTGCTAATCGTATACTTCTGTTACATCACATGCCTTAGGCAATACTGAATATAAAAGTGGCACTTACGCATTTCACTGGAGACTATCGATAATGCTCACTTACTATCATGACTAACCATGGCTCGTACGAGTTTCATAATAGACCATCTGTACGTCTCACAGTACTCAAACTGGAATGTGCGTGCAATTGAGACCGTACACATCCACCCTTATATTGCACCTATCTTTTCATAGACCATCCGTAGAGCTAATCTGACCGGCTATACACCTACGCATTCATAGTACGTCCGTTGGGCTAACCTTTACTATATAACTGGGCGTTCATATTCCATCCACAGGGTTCATATCTAGTACATCATCAACACACAATAATCATACAAACATCAATTGACGACTATAAGTCAAACCCTAATCTATATGCTCATTAGCTATAAGTACTTGTTACAATTAGCAACCAGTAATCTTACTCAATCTCACCATCCTTCTTATCCGTATTTCACTTTTTCTTTGTTACTAAGGAGTCATAATACTATTTCAAGGAATGCATCGCTGGTTTACTATAACTTTATAATCTGATTTAGAATTAATATGATTCTACCTTTCCGTAAGTTATGTGATGCCTATCGTTCTTTGATCTGATTATATAAACCATTATGAAACATGCAACAATAACGGATTTGCCTATTACCACTATTTTAAAATTTGTAACTCTCTCTCATTAACTTACAATCTAATTTTGGAAATGCTACGCTTCTTCTTTTATAAACTATGTGATACGTTAACTTGTTAAATTGCTTACATTAAGTCGCTAATCAACGTACAAGGAGATGTGTGCTCACAATCTATTGGTTCCTAGTCTCGTTATGGGATTTACCGTATTTTGAAATCTTTATATCTCAATAGGCAACCTGTGCCACAATTAAACTCTTTCCGGCCCTAGGTATAGTCTCACTTTGGCTTAGGGGTAATATAACCATCCTCGGGGTTTCTTATCACTTTAATAAGTGTGTGTATATATATATGATACTACAATATTTTATAAATCGCACTCATTCTTCTTATTCTGTAACTTATGTACTTTGCTTAATTCATTGAATAAGCCGTGTATAGCTTGTTCTGCTTCGTTCTCAACTCTTTGGCACGACGAGGTACTAGACTCTCGGAAGCTTTATTGGCTGCGAGATGATGTATCTCTCTCTCTCTCTCTCTCTCTCTCTCTCTCTCTCTATATATATATATATATATATATATATATATTTGAATAAGCCACGTATAGCTTGTTCTGCTTCCTTCTCAACTCTTTAGTACGACGAGGTACTAGACTCTCAGAAGCTTTATTGGCTGCTAGAGGATGTCTATATATATATGCATACGATATTACGATATTTTATAAGTCGCACGCATTCTTCTTATTCTGTAACTTATGTACTTTGCTTAATTCATTGTATAAGCCGCGTATAGTTTGTTCTGCTTACTTCTCAACTCTTTAGTACGACGAGGTACGAGACTCTCAGAAGCATTATTGGCTGCTAGAGGTTAATCGGAGGAAAATACTATTAGGAATGACTCGTTTCTATCATAATGCTATTCAATGTCCCATAGACATCTCAACCAATAGGTTGTATTACATACATCAAATCGTCCCCTTAAATATCTTATAAGGAGGACATAACTTCTAGAATCATGCCAAATATATGAAAGGATACCTTATAGATCTTTAGCTGTAGTCGTCCTTCACGATACAGCAGGAAACTCACCAATACACTGGTCTACATAACAATAGCTGACGAGCGGCAAGCTTGCTTTAAACAAAATTGGGCAGGACTTTCCCTATTCCACTCTACTTTCCTCAAGCCCTTAAGAATACCAACAACACAAGAACAAGATCACCAAAATCATATCCAACCTATTCTATCAATTTATAGGCACAACACATCATACCCATTGCTTCAAAATAGTCCTATAACACACGACATCGATATGCTCGTTCCACGACAATTTGGACAGCATCTCCCCCATTTTCCTTACTTCTCCAATTTCATAACAACAACAAAAACATAAAAATTCAACAACTACATATTCCGCCCATGAAAAACAACAAGTACAACCTCCCAAACGTTACACAATGACACCCTTAACTCAACTTCAACATAGCTACATCTTTTTGCACTTTCATAGTATTTTAGCACATCAAAAGCTCCATTAAGCTCAAAAACATGAAGAAAAAGTGAAACTTTACCTCAAGTGTCAAGAATCAGCTCGTTAACACCATACTTAAAGGTGAAGAAATCTTATATATAAACAACGACTAGCGGAGGAAGAGTTCTACTTGTGCTACGATCTTTCCGAAGGCAAAGTTGTCTTGTAAACTTGTAGAAATCACTCTTGGATAGTGGGGGAATTTTTGGAGAGCTCTTAGAAGTTGCAAAGAATGAGGGATGGTCGAAAAATGACCAGAAATTGCCTCAACACCACTTTAAATAGGTGGATAAACATGCACTGCCTAAGTGGGTCCCGGTTGGGGTGGCCTGCGTAGTCTCGCGAAAATGAGATTATCTGTCTACTCAGACGTCGTATTGATTAATGGTTTAATATGTTGAAAACTAGAATCTTAGGCCTTCAATTTGATGGTTAGATCGCCCCGTAAATCCAACTACATTGGAAGAAAAGCTCTGTGACGTCAGACCCAAATTTCAGTTGAATTGTGAACGTAATTTTCGATAACTTTTGTTGGCTTTTTTTACAACTTGCTTGACTTCAACACTTAACATATGAATATTATGCGATTCAATACCTCATAACATGACCTTTTTAGATTGTTAAGCACTCCTAGTCTTACCCTAAAAGTACGGGTTATAAAATTCCCAACTTGCTGACTTTCGACAAAACTTATTTTCTTCGATTCATTTAACTTCTAAACCTTCCAACATGTGCGATACATGGTTTTAAACACTCATAAACTTGACAAGGGTCTTGCTCTCTGTGCTTACATAGACTAACATATAATGAATTTTAACGTACGAAAATGCGGGATGTAACACCCGGAGATGCAGGGATTAATCATGAGATGCCTGAGGTTTCGGTGTCTAAATCTCCCGAAGGGGGTGCAGCCCAGACTACTAATGCTGAAGCAGGTTCATCGGGTCCGCCTCCTCATGACGTCGGCTTAAAGACCTCTCTTTCTTACTTGGCCGATTTACTCCTTCAGGGCTATGTTGTCGCCGTTTCTATGATGGAGATGGCCGGAGAAATGCCTATTGTTACTAACATCTGATAACCGGAATATTCGGGTCAAAATGGAGGTATTTTTGGCTAAGAACCGAGAGTTGGGGTCTCTCAAGACTACTTTGAAGCTGTTTTTGGAAGAGGCTGGGTAATCTTTGGAGGAGCGAGAAGACACCCTCCTGACCCTCACTAATTTTTACCAAGAGCTTCAAGAGAGGGCAACCAAAGCAAAGACTGAACTGGATACTACTTGGGACTGACTAAGCTGCACAGAGGCTTCCCAAATGCAACTGCGGGCTAAATGCAAGAAAGTACAGCTTCATTGTGAAATCGATTAGTATGGTGCCACCCGACGACTGGGCATGGCTATGCAAATCGGAGAGATACCCTCAAAGAAGTTTAGAAAGGACAACTGACCTTTCCTCAGCTTTGGTAGAGGCCGAAGTTGACCTGGGTACCGCATCATCGGCCATGGAAAATCTTCGTGAGGCCAAAGGGAGTAGTTCTGAGAGGAAAGATTTAGTTAGCCCCTCTGCAGCGGCAGACGTGTCACGACCCAAACCCCGTGGGCCGCGACTGGTACCCTAACTGGGCACCCATACGTACCTACCTGATCGAACTCGAACCATACAGATTTTTTTTTCAAAACAGAAGTACAGAAGTAGGCCGATACAAATACGGCGTGCGCGTAACATACATATATATATATATACATATACCTGAACACACAGACATTTACAGATAAGCCGATAGGGCTAACATACAGACGGAACCCGTAACCCACACATCTATCTACAGGCCTCTACAGACATACAGAATCATATGACGGGACAGGGCCCCGCCGTACCCAGAATATACAGACATACGGAGTACACAAAGACAGAAGATATATATACCAAAGATATATGCTCCGAGTCAAAGGAGCTCTTCAAGTAGCAGAGTCGGAAACCTACGCGGGCGGCGTATCACCTGGTGCGTCTGTACCTGCGGGCATGTAGCGCAGCCCCCGAAGAACGGGGGTCAGTACGGAAAATGTACCGAGTATGTAAAGCAGAAACGTAACAGATATAAACATAGTCCGAACTAGAGTCGCAGAAATATAACGGGCAAAATCATAAGTCAAACTGACGGACAGAGTTATGATCCAGACAGACATACAGGATCGTGTTACACACAAATGGACAGAATTATAGTTCGGACAGACAGACGAAATCATAATACGGACAGACGAGCAGAATCTGAATCCATACGGACATACAGAAGCAGAAGCCATACGGACAAACAAAAATAGTCGTAACATAGACGGACAGACAGACAGTAGTATGACGGACAGAATTATGCATGCAGAGTAGCACAGAGTCATACAAAATCATACAAAGGCGTGTGCTTTATAAATACAGATGGCACACGCATATATTCATACAGATCCCGGCCCTGTCTGGGGGCGCGGTAACAGAACCCGGCCCTCTTAGTACGGGACGCGGTGGACAGACAGAATCATATCAGATCATATGCCATCCTGGCCGCCATCCCCATACACATATCATACAGACATACAGATCCCGGCCCGTACGCCGAGGGACGCGGTGAACAATGCAGAGAAATATGCACGATAACAGAACCTAGCCCGGGTCGCAGTGAAGGAATGCATTGAGACAGACACGAATCGATAAATGAGAAACCACCTACCTACAGACTCAACATATAGACTCGATCAAACTGAAGGGTGCCAAACGGCGAGCCAAAATCAGAATATCCAGATAGTATGCATAGCACGCGCTCATATCCTAGTTAGGAAGGCACGACAGATTATCAGAATGGGATGCTCGGATGTTCAGAAATAATATTGTATAAATTACACAAAAATATCCATAATATTCACAAAATAATAGTTCAGAAGTTTTTGGAGAAGATCGGACCAAAACAGAAGTATTTTAAAAATCGTACCGGAAGTATCGGGCCTTGTGGGCCCACCTCGGGCCAACCCGAGGCTACATACGTAAATTACTGATGATTGACCTTATGAGGTCACCCATACTCATTCGGAAGTGTTCCGACTCCGTTTGGGGAAGTTTTGTACAAAATCTCACTTTAAGGGCTATTTGTAAGAAAATAGGTTCAATTGAATTGAAGGAATTGGAGCGGTTTTCCGTCTCGAATTCCGGGGAACGGAGTCGGACCTAGGGCTCGCGGCCGAGCCTACCACATCCAGAACATGCCTAGGAGCGTATAGAAGTGCTTCACATACCTCGATGGCGCCTTATGCTCGCTCGGCGTCAATCCAAATTTCGTCCAAAATCTGGAAATGGTCAAGTTTACCATTTGGTTAGTTTCATTCTTTCAATACTCTATCTTTACACATAATTGCCTACCGAAATTTCGGCAGCATTTCCTCTGTATATACGACATCCCCGAGACTTAGCTCGGCTCAATTCCTCAACACAACAGCCCAGAGAAAACATCCAAACAACAGCCAACATCAATAAACACTAATTCATACACTATGGCATTATTAGCCATCTTTCGACACAACGAGTTATTTTTCGTTTTAAACTTGCATTTCCAACCAAAACTTATTATTTCCCTATCCATTATCCATCAAAATCATTACGACACACACATCGGAGGAATCCATACCATGTACACATAATATTCACAAGATATTCATAAAATTCACAAACATTCAACTTTCCATCAAGTCACTACTTTTCCAATCCCTTCCTAACTTTCAACATGCAAGCTCATCAACACATTTTTATATTCCAAGTTCATTGTCGTAAGCATAATTTGCCTCTTAACACTTTCATTTTCACTTATACACAAATCATCACAAAGTTAAATAATTTCCTTCAACAACTTAATAACCAATCTTCCATAACAACACAATTTAACATGCTAACAAGATTCAATTCACCTTCCAACACCAACACACACCACACGGCCACACCTTAAAATTCTCAATTTTCCTTAATTCATTCAACTTTCATTTCTAATACAATTCCTACCACACTACAACTAACTTACACAAGAATTCAAACCATTCAAGACATGCAATACATATATATGCATTCGGCCACACCCACATTTCTCAACATACAAAATTTTCCATGTTTTTCCTTCATTCACACATACTACAACACACATATATCATTTTAAACATAACCAAAGCATGGAATCCTTACCTTTCTTCAAGTTCTTCACTTGGGGTTGAAGTTGTTTCCTTGCCAAAATATTTATATCAACTTGTAGATAATCTTATGCTTAGCAATAATCTCTCAAGAGAGGAACTTTTTAAACCCAAGAATTGGCTCCAAAAAAATTTTCTTTCTTTTCCTTTTCTTTCTCTCTTCCACCCGAATTGGCTCTCTCTCTCTCTTTCTATTTCTTTGTTCTTGCTAAATGTTTCTTGAACCTTCTCAATAATTATCCAATGCATATATAATTTCCCATGGAATTTAATTATTCCATGGGCTTGGACTTAGGGTGGCCGGTTGGGCCCCTTAAGTTGGGCCTTTTTTTGCTTCATTTTTTTTTTTGAGCCCAATGGCTAATTTTTTTTTTTTTTTTTTTTTTTGTAATTCATGGAACAAGTTTCAAAAATTCCAATTGTTGCCCTTAGCCACCTTTCGTAATTCCACACCATTGTGTTCATACCCTACACATCCATACCAAGAAATGTCCAATTGTGGCCTTATTCATCACAAGTCCATTTATCTTGAATTTTTCGAATAAACAAAAATGTCGGATGTAACATTCTCCCCCCCTTTAGAACATTCGTCCTCGAATGTTAAATTGACCTTGTGGGGCGCTATACTACTCCGGGAGGGTTCTCTTTATAGTCGTCCTTTGCTGACTTTCCGACATGGCTTCTTTACCAATATTATGAGGTAACTTTTCACATCACAGATTCAGATGCCTTCATAATATATCTTCTCGTGCCCCACGCAATCGTCGAACCATAAGCTATATTCTTGCAACTGACGAACGCTTTCCAGACGTCATAGTCCGTATCATTTCTTGTTACACTCTGGAGATTTCTACCACATCGATATAATCCCACTTCATTCCAGACACTTCTTACCAACAGATTCAGGACCGGAACCGAACGCGTAGAAGCATATCGGACGGATTCGTAGTCAAGGTCAGGGGCCCGGAAGTATGGCAGACAGACCTGAGATCGGAGTCAGACGTATAAAAAGGTATCGGACGGGTTTCGAAATCGGAATCAGGCTTACAGAAATGTATCATACAGAGTCACACTTAGAATCAGACATGCGGAGATATATCAGACAGACATGCGATCGAAATTAGACGTACAGAGGCACACCAGACGGATTTATATCCAGAGTCAGACATACAGAGGTGTGTCAGACAGATTCGTAATCGGAGTTAATCGTACAGAGATACGTCAGACAGGCACATATTCAGAATCAATCATACAAATCGTCTTGGGTGTCGCTTATCGACTTTTTCAAGGATTCTGCTTATTTGCCCTTCTTATCTCTCTTCTTCCCTACTATCCATACACTCTTTCCTTTTACAACCATCGTCATACCAGACTAACTTATGAGGTAATTGGGCTTTCTCTATCCCCTGACAACATTCGGGTCGTTGCTGACTGTTACCCAGATTCGCTCAATTTCGAGCGGTATCGCCCCTTTTCTTTTTGCCCATTTAATCCGCGTCGGACTGTGTGGTTGTTGTAAAGGCACTAATTACCCCACACATTCTCCTTTACTTTAGATTACCCCAAATTTTCATTTATGTCCATCACACCTACACTTGTGCAGAACTTTGCATTACTTCCCAGGGGGTCACCCATCTCAGAATTGCTCTGGCCTGAGCACGCTTAACTCTGAAACTTTCATGCATTTCGACACGTTAGGGCTAATATAATTTCGTCGATCGCCCCTCACGACCTTTGTCACGAAATTTTTGAGTAACTCTGGGTCTTCGCAGATTTTCGGAAAAATTTTGGTAGCGGGTCCCACCCCCGGCTAAGTCATACCATTACCATATTGCTTTTCTGAATCTCGGTATCCACCAAATTAACATCTATCTTACTATTTCTAGTACCCAGAAGTATAAGATCACGTAATTCAGCAAAATACAAAATTATCCATACATACATTTCTCAAAAGGGATTTGCTGGCGTACCTGGGCGTGCACTCGAAGACGCTCCTGGGTCCTGCCGGCCGGTTAAAGCAAACACGCGGTTCGAAGGACCGCTGTAACCAGAAGCTGCACCTCGTCCTCTGCCACGACCCGCTGGCGCTGGTGCTGGTGCTCCTCGCCCCGCAGGGCGCATGGCTGCTGAAGGAGAAGATGAGCCTGCAACGGACCCAGCAGGCCGGGCTGAATCCGAACCGCCCTTAAGTGGGCACTCTCTGACTCGATGGTCTGGGCTCCCACAAAAATAACAAGCGCCCGTAGCGCGGTAGCACTCCCCCGGGTGGGATCTCCCACAGTAAGAACACGGGGGTATGGGTGGCCTCGACTGACCGGTACCTCTAGAGCTCTGTCCTGCGAACTGTGGGGGCGTACTGTAGGCTGGCTGGGACGAGTACCTGTTACCCTGCCGCTGGGAAGGCTCGCCCTGGAACCCCTCTGAATACCCAGCCGATCTGGCCCTCTTAGGCCGGCCCCTGTCGTAACTCCTATCAGGCCGACGTTCCCTACGTCGGTCCTCCATGCCCTGGGCGTGTGCCTGTACCCGGGCTACATGCATCCCTGGCTGAGCAGCCACAGCCAAACAACCATCAATCAGATAAGAGTCCAGTCCCATCACATACCTGTGCACCCTGTCGGCCATCTCAGCTACTATGGTGGGTGCATACCTAGCCAGTGAGTCGAACTCTAGGCTGTACTCGCGAACACTTCTACCATTCTGTCTCAAGTTCAAGAACCGATCAACCCTAGCTCTTCGTAGCTCTGGTGGTAGAAAATGGTCAAGAAAGGCCTTAGTAAATTCGGCCCATACCGCTGCGGGCGCGTCGGCACCCCTGGAGAGCTGCCAAGACTCATACCAATTTGCTGCCACCTCATACAGTCGATACGAAGCCAACTCCACAGACTCAGTCGGCGAAGCCTTAATCAATCGCAGTGTGCTCTCCATCTTCCTAATGAACTCCTGGGGGTCTTCCTCAGACTTGGTCCCGGAGAATTCTGGAGGACCACATGTCAGAAACTCGCGAGCCCTGGAGCTCTCATACCTGTCCGTACGACCGCCCCCAAATCCATGCCTGCGAACCTGCTCCGCCATTAATGTGGTCAATAGCTGAACCGCATCTCGCATGGCCCCACCCTCCGCCCCTGCCTGTGGAGCTGGAGGCTCGGGCGCTGGAACCTCAGGAGCTTGCGGTGGAGCCGTCTCCCGATTAGCAGCTCCTGCTGCTCTGATATCCTCTCGCGAGGGGGGTGTAACAGACCCAGACGACGGGGGCACATCCTCGAGTGCAGGCTGTACACTGGCCCTGGTAACCCTCGGGGCCTGGCTATTCTCTCCTGCTTCAATCCTCGCCTTGCCCTTCTGGGCGGCTGTTGCCTTCCTCGGAGGCATCGCTGAAACATAGCAGATCGTTAGGAGAGGATCATCCTACTAATACAGTTCTATCGCACGATCTAACAATCCAAAGAAGGGTAACATCCTAAATGCCCTGTAGCTTCCTGTTTATAGATGTGGTGCACAACACATCGATAAACAAGACTCTACTAGACACGGCCTGTAGACATACCGAGGACTAACCGCTCTGATACCACTTTTGTCACGACCCAAACCCCGTGGGCCGCGACTGGTACCCTAACTAGGCACCCATACGTACCTACCTGATCGAACTCGAACCATACAGATTTTTTTTTCAAAACAGAAGTACAGAAGTAGGCCGATACAAATACGGCGTGCGCGTAACATACATATATACATATACATATACCTGAACACACAGACATTTACAGATAAGCCGATAGGGCTAACATACAGACGGAACCCGTAACCCACACATCTATCTACAGGCCTCTACAGACATACAGAATCATATGACGGGACAGGGCCCCGCCGTACCCAGAATATACAGACATACGGAGTACACAAAGACAGAAGATATATATACCAAAGATATATGCTCCGAGTCAAAGGAGCTCTTCAAGTAGCAAAGTCGGAAACCTACGCGGGCGGCGTATCACCTGGTGCGTCTGTACCTGCGGGCATGTAGCGCAGCCCCCGAAGAACGGGGGTCAGTACGGAAAATGTACCGAGTATGTAAAGCAGAAACGTAACAGATATAAACATAGTCCGAACTAGAGTCGCAGAAATATAACGGGCAAAATCATAAGTCAAACTGACGGACAGAGTTATGATCCAGACAGACATACAGGATCGTGTTACACACAAATGGACAGAATTATAGTTCGGACAGACAGACGAAATCATAATACGGACAGACGAGCAGAATCTGAATCCATACGGACATACAGAAGCAGAAGCCATACGGACAAACAGAAATAGTCGTAACATAGACGGACAGACAGACAGTAGTATGACGGACAGAATTATGCATGCAGAGTAGCACAGAGTCATACAAAATCATACAAAGGCGTGTGCTTTATAAATACAGATGGCACACGCATATATTCATACAGATCCCGGCCCTGTCTGGGGGCGCGGTAACAGAACCCGGCCCTCTTAGTACGGGACGCGGTGGACAGACAGAATCATATCAGATCATATGCCATCCTGGCCGCCATCCCCATACACAGATCATACAGACATACAGATCCCGGCCCGTACGCCGAGGGACGCGGTGAACAATGCAGAGAAATATGCACGATAACAGAACCTGGCCCGGGTCGCAGTGAAGGAATGCATTGAGACAGACACGAATCGATAAATGAGAAACCACCTACCTACAGACTCAACATATAGACTCGATCAAACTGAAGGGTGCCAAACGGCGAGCCAAAATCAGAATATCCAGATAGTATGCATAGCACGCGCTCATATCCTAGTTAGGAAGGCACGACAGATTATCAGAATGGGATGCTCGGATGTTCAGAAATAATATTGTATAAATTACACAAAAATATCCATAATATTCACAAAATAATAGTTCAGAAGTTTTTGGAGAAGATCGGACCAAAACAGAAGTATTTTAAAAATCGTACCGGAAGTATCGGGCCTTGTGGGCCCACCTCGGGCCAACCCGAGGCTACATACGTAAATTACTGATGATTGACCTTATGAGGTCACCCATACTCATTCGGAAGTGTTCCGACTCCGTTTGGGGAAGTTTTGTACAAAATCTCACTTTAAGGGCTATTTGTAAGAAAATAGGTTCAATTGAATTGAAGGAATTGGAGCGGTTTTCCGTCTCGAATTCCGGGGAACGGAGTCGGACCTAGGGCTCGCGGCCGAGCCTACCACATCCAGAACATGCCTAGGAGCGTATAGAAGTGCTTCACATACCTCGATGGCGCCTTATGCTCGCTCGGCGTCAATCCAAATTTCGTCCAAAATCTGGAAATGGTCAAGTTTACCATTTGGTTAGTTTCATTCTTTCAATACTCTATCTTTACACATAATTGCCTACCGAAATTTCGGCAGCATTTCCTCTGTATATACGACATCCCCGAGACTTAGCTCGGCTCAATTCCTCAACACAACAGCCCAGAGAAAACATCCAAACAACAGCCAACATCAATAAACACTAATTCATACACTATGGCATTATTAGCCATCTTTCGACACAACGAGTTATTTTTCGTTTTAAACTTGCATTTCCAACCAAAACTTATTATTTCCCTATCCATTATCCATCAAAATCATTACGACACACACATCGGAGGAATCCATACCATGTACACATAATATTCACAAGATATTCATAAAATTCACAAACATTCAACTTTCCATCAAGTCACTACTTTTCCAATCCCTTCCTAACTTTCAACATGCAAGCTCATCAACACATTTTTATATTCCAAGTTCATTGTCGTAAGCATAATTTGCCTCTTAACACTTTCATTTTCACTTATACACAAATCATCACAAAGTTAAATAATTTCCTTCAACAACTTAATAACCAATCTTCCATAACAACACAATTTAACATGCTAACAAGATTCAATTCACCTTCCAACACCAACACACACCACACGGCCACACCTTAAAATTCTCAATTTTCCTTAATTCATTCAACTTTCATTTCTAATACAATTCCTACCACACTACAACTAACTTACACAAGAATTCAAACCATTCAAGACATGCAATACATATATATGCATTCGGCCACACCCACATTTCTCAACATACAAAATTTTCCATGTTTTTCCTTCATTCACACATACTACAACACACATATATCATTTTAAACATAACCAAAGCATGGAATCCTTACCTTTCTTCAAGTTCTTCACTTGGGGTTGAAGTTGTTTCCTTGCCAAAATATTTATATCAACTTGTAGATAATCTTGTGCTTAGCAATAATCTCTCAAGAGAGGAACTTTTTAAACCCAAGAATTGGCTCCAAAATTTTTTTCTTTCTTTTCCTTTTCTTTCTCTCTTCCACCCGAATTGGCTCTCTCTCTCTCTTTCTATTTCTTTGTTCTTGCTAAATGTTTCTTGAACCTTCTCAATAATTATCCAATGCATATATAATTTCCCATGGAATTTAATTATTCCATAGGCTTGGACTTAGGGTGGCCGGTTGGGCCCCTTAAGTTGGGCCTTTTTTTGCTTCATTTTTTTTTTTGAGCCCAATGGCTAATTTTTTTTTTTTTTTTTTTTTTTTTTTGTAATTCATGGAACAAGTTTCAAAAATTCCAATTGTTGCCCTTGGCCACCTTTCGTAATTCCACACCATTGTGTTCATACCCTACACATCCATACCAAGAAATGTCCAATTGTGGCCTTATTCATCACAAGTCCATTTATCTTGAATTTTTCGAATAAACAAAAATGTCGGATGTAACAAGACGCCTCGCCCGCTTCTTAGTACATGACAATTTGCTTGTTTAGGCCTTCATCCCTTTTGGTTTTGTTTGAGCTTTATGTGAACATCCGAACCAGATATATTGATCCTTTTTTAAAAAAAATTCCCGAGCCAGTTTGTGCTCGAGGTATTAATGAACGTTTACTTTTGCAATCATATTGTGTTGGTCAGTACTTTATTTTTCATATTGAGATTTACTTTCAAAGCAAACTAAAAGTATATATGCTTATGAGCATACTTTTTGCTTTCTATCTTTGTCATTTAGGTATTCGTGCTACCTTCTAAGAACTTTAGCCAAATGAAACTTTGAAATGATGAAAAGAAACGAAGGTACTTTTTCCCTTTAAGTAACTTAAAATTAGGGAAGTCTTGACTTCAGAAATTGAGATATTTTCGACAGTCTTTTCGTTTGAGTCAACTTAAGATTAGGCAAAGTTTGTTTAATCGGAAATTTTTTAACTTAAGATTTATGAAACGATTATGCTTTCTTTAAGTTAGAATTTTCGTTTTACTTTCGGGTAACTTTCGTCTGCTGTAAATTGTTTTAGCTGGATAGCTTATAGAGCCCGTCTTCCAACCTTTTGATCATAAAGTTTTATTATGAGAGAGGACCCTTACGTTTTTCGGTGCTCTTGAACATTACATCTCCTGTTCATTCTGGCACAAAGGTTAGGTATGCTAACCAACATCTGAATATATTGAAATGATAAACTTGTTTATCTTTAACAAAGGTTTGTGTGTAAGGTGGAAACATTATTTATTCCTTTTCCATCTCAAATGAGATTATAATATGATTACGAATGTGAAAACAAATCCAAAAATGACCCATCTAGTATGGTTGATCAGGTTACATGTATATAGGCTAATCCCAACCGAGCTGTCCCCAGTGTTTTGTCGGGCAGTCCTCGATGACTTGCTGTCACGCTCCAAACCAGAGAGGCTGGACTGGCATGCAAGCCTTACCTACCGAGCACCAACATGCATTAGCTATCAACCCAACCTAAGCAACAATATAGGCCGACAAGGCCGCCACATGGTAGACTAAATCATAAGAAGGACTCATCAACAATCGACAACCCAAACAGATGCAATCTATATATATATATAGGCTGACAAGGCCACCATGGAAGTTGTACATCAACACATTGGTCGACAAGGCCACACAACCCAACTATACACAAAAACATTTCTACAATCCTCTAAGAGTGTCGTGATTGTCATAAGGTCGGGATAGGGCCAAGCCATACCTAACATTTATATATACAGTAGCATACCGGCTCCAAATGTCAACTCCGGAAGAATGGAGCACGCCAACCAACCACTGAGCTTAGTGACCTACTGGGGAGGTCCATCTATATGTCTTCCTAGACCTACAGGCATGAAATGCAATGCCCCAGGCAAGGGGACGTCAGTAAGAATGAATGTAGTGAGTATGTAAGGAAAATGAGAAAAAATAATTAAGAATATCAGTGTAAATAGAGATAGAAAGAGACAACATGAAACTCGGAATGCAACTAAGGGTGCATGATATGCATACATATACTCATATATATATGTGTGTAAATAAAACGTACTAGCCTCTGTCGTCGTAATAGCATAACATTTTTTTAAATTTATTTTCGCCAAAATGGGCATTTTATTTATTTAATCAAAGTAAAATGGTCCAAAATGGTCCCATATTTGTCGAAATACCATAAATAAATGAATAAAAAGGAAACAAATATAACATTTGGACAAAATAGAAATTGTTGCCCTATTTTTTCTCATATGTTCCCTCTCTTCAGTTGAGTCTCTCTCTCTATATTTCAAATGTCGTCGATGTTGAAATGATGAACGGTGATGATTCTATTCGCAACATCGTCTTCTTGTTGCCTTTTTTCTAATTTGCATCCCAGGTGGTTGGTTGTTCCGCCATTGTCGCCCCTTCATAGCTCCGAGTAAGTCTTCTTCACCCGATGTTCTTCACTTCCATCACATTTATGTGTATTTGCATTTTGTTTCCGACTTGTTGTTATCATGCATGAGGTGAATCGACATTTGTTGAGCTTGATTCTTCACCAAATCTCCTCAGGTTGGGTGTTGATGTCGATGATTCGCTCCAGCTTTCTCTGTGATCTCTGCAATGTGTACCTGAAAATATCGATTAGTGATGTCAAACAGAGTCAAGTACAATCTTTGCTCTTTCTTTGTTGTCTTTTTGCCTATATGTGCTTCCAACCTTGGTAGACCAGTAGATCTCTTGATTTTGACCTTTGATGATGTTATCTATAATACTAAGCTATTATACTTGCTCAACATATGCCCTTGATAATATTTTTGTATCTACATCTCAGTAAATGTATCAAAACCCCTTTTAGTGTTTTTGTCTGATCCTTAGATAAGGAATTTGGGACTTGTCACTGTTCAGGATTTTCCTTGTATCAACCTCCAACTCCTGAAAACTGTGGCATTGAAATGATCCTGTGGCAATTGCTTGATTAGCCAGTGCATTTGCTAGTTCATTGCCTTCCCTCAAAATATGTGTAAACTTGACCTCCATCCCTATGTTGATTTCCTTGATTTCTTCCACCCATGTTGTTATACACCATGGTGGTCTCCAACCCTCTGACAAAATCATCTGTATCATTGCTGAATCTGTTTGCATTATTATATGATTCAGCTGCTTAGCTTTACAGTATTTCATAGATTCAGGGATTGCCCTTAATTCTGCCTCAGTGTTTGTAGTGATTCCTATGTCCTCTGCTTGTGCATACATCAAATTCCCCTCAGAATACCTTAAGCAAAAACAAGCGTTACAAATTAACCACCCTAATGGAGGAAATTCCCATATTACCTTAGTAATCTTTAATTGTGTTCTTCCTCTTTGTAGGAACTGAATCATAGTATCCCACTTATTAGGTATTTGAATAATTGAAGCATTTCTGATTTGTACCAGTCTCTGCATTGTAGCAAAAACTTGATAAATAACCCTTCCAATTGATCTTTTTTCCCCATGCTTGATAGCACTTCTCCTCTCCCATACCTCACAAATGATAATAGCAGGGACTTCTTGATAAATCTACTTCAACCGCCCTATCACTGGTGCCTGCCACCATTTTACTATCATTTGTTATAGTTGTGGCCCATTCGCATTTATACCTGCAAAAAAAACAAAAGTTGCACCAAGTCCTGTTAGCTGAAAACGAAGAGGCTGTCACGACCCAATTCGTGAATCGTGATGGCACCTATGCTGTCCCCCCAAGTAGGTGAACCATTCCCATTTGATTTAAGTCAATTATAAGAATTATGCGGAAGTAAGCAATGATTTATCTAACAGTTTCAAATTATGTAAAACAATAAGTGCGGAAGTAATAATAGCCCCAAAATCTAGTCTGGACTAGTACAAGAGCCACTATTACATAGATACATAGTTTGATAGGAAGTACAAGTCGCAAGAATACAAATATTGTCTCAAGAATACGGAATAGACAAAGAAAGAGCCTCCGGGTTGCAGATTTGGCCAATGGCTCACCTTGGAATCTCTGTCAAGTATCCTCGGATCACTCTTGAGGACAATATGTATATATATGTTGCGGTACACAACCCGATCCAATATGTATATATATGTTGCGGCGCGCAACCCGATCCAATATGTATATATGTGCAGCGCGCAACCCAATCAATAATATATAGGTTCACATGAATGCATGAGATGTATAAATGCAAGAAATCAATGAAATCAATAAATATGCTATGGAATCAAAAGCACCATAGGTCTTATCAAGTCTTGCATAAACCACAACACTCATGGGAATGAATCAATATCGAGTTCCAATCTCTACAATGAATCTATCACATCCCCACAACTCCAATCACGTATTCAAATACACGACATGTTAACAATACGTAAATAACGATGAAGAGCCCACATAATCAGAAATCATACCAACCTAATTGGATTAGAATGCCACACCATATCCGAAGACCTAACATGCTTTCCCCGTCAATACTAGCATTATATATGAGTCACTAATCAAAGTCTAACTAAAGAAAGTTGTAACCTACCTCGGCGCCGAACAGGTGCCACGAACTAATCAACTTGAGCCTTGCCTTTCCTTTTCGGAGAGCCTTGGAATCATCAACGTCTATAAAATATGAATTGTACATCGAAACACAAATCTATGGATACTCATTTTGGCATACTTTTACCCAGAACCCAAAAATTAACCCAAAAAATCTAAACCCGAGCCCCAAGGGAAAAACAATAATTTTGTTGAAAATTGGGCTCAATATAGTCACAACAGTACTCTTCTAAACGAGTCCAATGATACCCATATTGCTATACTTTAATTCGAAATCCAAAAACGAACCCAAAAAGGTAACTACGAGCCGAAAAAAGGGACAAACTGGAATTTTCTTTCGAAATTGGTTTACCCATAGTCTAATTAGTCTAAATCCAGAAAACCCATTAAAAAAGCCTTCATCTTGATCCTCAAATCCATTGTTTACCACTTTTTAACTTTTGGGTGTAAACCCCAATTTTCCCCATCCAAACATGGATAAAAACGATAACCAACCAAAATATTCAAAGGGAAACACCGACATAAAGGATATATACTTACCTCATTGTTAGGATGAGAACAACGCCGCGAAAATGTACTCAAACTGAGCTCTAGAACTCAAATTATGTTCACATTACTAAACATTTCGGACTAGTCGATTTATACACTGTCCAGGAACTTTGCTTCTTCGCGATCATGATCGTGACTCCACATACCTCGATCGCGAAGGCTCTTATGTTTTTTTTAACCCCAGAAAACCAACAATGAAATATTTTAATAAAATTGCCATATCTCCCTTGTACGATAGCAAAACATGACGATTTTTGTTGCTATAGTTCCAAAATTACGATAAAGATCTAACATTTCAATCGAAACACAAATCAAAGGTTGTTTGCTCAATATGGCACCCTTTTTGCCCAAAATGACGTCGAACCCAAATAAAAACACCATACAACCCAAACCCATCCAAAACTCATCGGAATCTTACCAAAATTTGGGGAGAAGTCCAAAATCATAATATGAACCTGTTCGAACTCTCCAAACATCCAAACAGGACCGTCTTGACTCGATCTTTACCGTGGTCAACTCCAAATCATCTCAAAAGCTAGTTTTACAACCTACCACCTAAATCACGCCCGAACCTTTTGGGAACCGAACCAACGACTCGACTAAGTCATAAATCACATTTCGGACCTAATAGAACTGTCAGAATTCGATTATGGGCATGTTTACCCAAAAGTCAACTTTTGGTCAAACTTCTCAAACTTAGAACTTCAAAATTCCAAAACATAGGTTTTCTTCTCCGATTCTCATACGATCAACGCGGGAATAGCGCCACTCATCCCCACAAGCCATAAATATCAATACGAAGCTAATGGAAACAACAAATTTTGAATCCGGGTCTTATTTCTTCTCATGACCATCTTTTCACCATAAATAGGCATATTTAATACTAAAACCGATTTAATTGTCAAATACCAACCAAACGAACTCTAAAATTAGCCCTGTCAATTCCTACAGGTCATAAATGTTATTTCAAATCTAATGGAATCTTTAGATATCCAATTAGAGCATGTTTTGCCATAATAAACAATTTAACCAAATAATTAAATGCTGAAATTTCCAAAGTGAAACCTTCTCCCAAAGTGAACCGAATGACATCCATTTGACTTGAAATTTTGCAAGCAAGTCAAAAACCCAGAGATGGAACTACCAGAAGGGTATCTTGGGGAAAAGAAGCTTAAAAACTCAAAACGACCAGACCGATCGTTACATCAGATACCAATTAAACAGTCATTAGTCCTCGAACGATAAAAGAAAGTACAGAAACAGACGAGTCCAAATCATGACTTCCTCTCGCTAGGAAATAATCCTTCTTTTTTCTAGCTAATACTAAGTATTTCCGTCACAATCGATCTTATCAAGAGCTTATTGCGATAATTCCAATTTCGCTAGTTAAGCATTCAAAAATTCAAACCACTTAGTCAAACCCATCATCCAATCCTTCTCAAATTTTTGAATTACAAAACTATATGCATACCTACTGCTTGCTTTACCGAGCCAAATTCGTAGGAAACCATCTGATCACTCTAAAGACTTCCTATAACCATTTGAACCTCTTCAATATGCCGCCAATACCGATGGAAAACACGAGAACTTCCCGAATAGTTGCCATCAGTAAACTATCACTGACCTCGCTTGCCAACTTCAATGAGACCCGATAACACTGCCATAGCTCAATTTTGAACTAAATTCCATCGACCCCATGAAAATAATGTACTAGATTACTCATGAGTCCTTCTAGTAATATAAACATAGTCTGCCAGCTCAAGTCGAACAATTCTGACCCAGAGGTAAATGCATAACTCCCCGAATACCCCCAATGATCACCCGAACTGACTCAAAATCTTCACGAACCAATCATAGTCCTTTCATACATCGATGGCAACCAATTCTAATCCTTTCTCATGAATACTCAATCCCGTGCCGTCACCTAGACTCCAAAGGTTGAATTCTATCCCCTTTATCAACTTAGTAGCAAAGAACCATACCTCAGATTGCAATCTTCATGCTTTCTCAACTATCACCGGATACGCAAATATGACTGAACCCCATGAACCCTAAATACATCAAATTTGCCTCGTGCCTCCTCTTAACTTGTTCCCGATTCTGAACACTTCAGCGCAAAACATACGACCTCATTTACTACACCTTTAACCGTCGAATCTTAAATTGTAAGACTTTGATACGCCTATCACAATTCTGAAAGTACCAAATCTCGCAATCTCTTGCACCAACCTTGTGAAACTACTCCGAAGTCCTTGATATTAAAACATGCTCACCCAAGCTACCCAATTAGTAATACCTATAACATATGTCACGTCTCAAATTTGGGAAAGTGCCGGCAACTACCTTATCCCACCTCGATAGGCGAATCCGTCCCATATTCCCAACTCAATCAATATTAAAGTAAACCCAATTACCATAATATATAATAAGTCTAACATAAATAGATAAATAAAGAAAGTGCGAAATAATACATCAATTGCCAAGAATCTGGTCTAGGCTGTACAAGAGCTACTACAATAATCCATAAGTCTGAGATACAAATACATAGTCTATAAGTATAATACTGCCTCAGAATAACAAGTAAGACAAGTAGAAGAGAAGAGCCATCAGGGCTGCGGATCCGTCCAAGTGCTCACCCTTCAATGCTCGCCAATTAGCCTCGGGACTCAGTCACGAAAAATGGAAGCTGATCCAGTCACGTACTCTGCACTCAGAAAAGAATGCACCAAGGTAGAATCAATATAACAACACTTATTGAGTAGGCATCATCAGCCGACAATAGTTAGATCACATACGCATAAGAAAGAGACTGAAAGATAGACATACTCACAATCAAATATAACTCAACACAGTCAAAAAATATAATATCCAGTACCAAATTTACCAAGTTTAGTATATCTCCTCAAATCAACTATAAATTCAAGGTACAGTCTCAAGAACCACAATCAAGTCCAAATGAAATACGGTGTGTAAATATGAGATGAATGCAATGCAAATGCAGTGACACACACACACTTCAGGCGAAAATATCTCGTCCCCTTGAAAGTCATGACCTATGATGGACCGCTAAATCCATGTACATGTTGTGGCGTACAACCCAATCCTATAGTCAGTGTTGCGGTACGTGCAACCCAATCCTATAGTCAATGTTGCGGTACGTGTAATTCGATCCATGTAAGTGTTGCGGCGCGCAACCCGATCCCAATATATGTATAAATAAGAGTATGCATGATAAAAATGCCAACAAGAATATAAGAATCAATCGTGCCGCACATGGACACAGATCTCAATCACAATATCAATATCAATACCTTGTTTTCCTTTCCAACAACCTCAACAGCGACAAATATGCTCTCTGAATCATAAGGCAATCATTAAGCATCAATTCTAGAATCAATCACGCAGCGGCAAGCCAACAAATCTGAATAAGCCAACAACTCGATAGAACACAATAAGGCGACAAGCCTTAGTCAACAACAATACCAACCTAAGTATTCCATCCCAAACTCCATACCCGAAGGTTTACATGCTTTCTCCAACAACAAATAACTCTACATATGATTCGCTAACCAAGTCTAACCAAAAGGTAAGTCGTAACCTACCTGGAAAGTCGAACATGAGCCACGAACCGTCAAACCTTAGCCTTTCCCTTTCTTTGTACCTCAAAATAATCTTATTTGAATTCTACATTAGAAATCAAGAAGAACAATACCCATATTGCTATGCTTCTAGTCTAGGTCAAATACTAACTCATGGAATTCAGGAACACAGACCCACAAGGGTAAAATGGGAAATTGGAAGGTGGAATATGCAATTCATGCTCTAGATGATTAAACGAACTATTCAATTTCTAAATCAACTCAAGATTAAGCCTAATTCTGATTTAAAGTGATACCCCCCATTTTGGTTAAGAACCCTTACTTTTCAATCCTCAAATTAATCAAACAACTATGAATTCATCAAATTCTATGGTTATACTAGTCAATTTCACCATCAATTTCCATTTAGGAAGTCTAAAACTCATGTCAAGAAATTTATCGCGACTCATCTTCTCCACTTTGATTCTATTGATTCTAAGCATGGATTAAGGATTTAGAAATGTAAATGATGACGTCTAGGGTTAAAGATCTTACCTCCAAGAAGATTCAATCCAAAAAGCTATTTAATTCTCCCAAAGTGTGCCTAGAGAGTGATGAAGGGAAATGAAAGTGTTTAAGGGTTTTTAACTAAAGAAAGAAGGAAATATTCTGCCCGTCATTCGTTGCAGCGGTCGGATTACCCGCTGCAGCGAGCTCTCTATAGCGCTACTCGGCCTTTTACGGCGGCCAACACTACAACTCACAAGGTTGCTATGGCGGCTTCACTACAGCTATAGCGAGTACCCCACAGCGATGTCTATCCACTGGGGCGACTCGCCATAATTTCATCCCACGCGCTATAGCGATCGGTCCCTCGCTACAGCAGGACCGCTACCACGAGCCTGGTGCCGCTGCAGCTAACACAAGACACCAGAAAATCCTCATTTTTGACAAGTTTCAACCTGAAATTCGACTATCACCTGAGGCCCCACAGATACAAAATAAACATGCAAACAGACACAAAAACGCGTTACGAAATCATCTATGGCGTCAGAATTTCCAACAGAGGTCTATTTGACCAAGTCAACCCCCAATGACCTAAAGTCAAGTTTCCAACCCAAATCCCATAGAGCTCCCAAGTTGCTTGGGACCCGAATCGAATATCCAATAAGTGATAAACGGTCATCCATACCTCTCATGATTGGCGAAATTCTGAAAAAGGTCTGTTTATCAAAAAGTCAACTTTGAGTCAAACATATCTCACTTTAAGGCTCAAACGTCCAAAAGTTGCACTAAAACTCAGTCGATGACCTCGAGAAAAGGTCAACAGGGGTAAAAGGGTCAATAGTACCACAACGATCAATCGGGTCATTACATTAGATACTAATTAAATAATCATTAGTACTTGAGTCAGCAAATAATTGGGGATATCTCTCGCACATATCAGACTTGGTCTCCCAAGTAGCCTCCTCAACAGGATGATGCTTCCATTGAATCTTAACAGAAGCAATCTCCTTAGACCTCAACTTCCTAACCTGCCTATCCAAAATGGATATAGGCTACTCCTAATAAGAGAGATTCTCATCGAGCAACACAGAATCCCAATGAATGATATAACAACCGTCAGGATGGTACTTCTTTAACATGGACACATGAAAAAACTGATGAACACCTGAGAGGCCCGGTGGCAAAGCCAACTCATAAGCTACCTCTCCAACTCAACAGAGAACCTCAAATGGGCATAGGTACCTTGACCTCAACTTGATCCTCTCCCCAAATCGCATAAGACCTTTCATGGGTGAAGTCTTCAGAAGAACCTACTCGCCCACAATAAACACTAAGTCCCGCACCTTTCGATCCGCATATATCTTCTGTCGACTCTGGGCTGCTATAAGCTTTTCCTGAGTAAGCTTAACCTGGTCCACGTGGTCTCTCAACAAATGTATGCCCCACGGGCGAACCTTAAAAGCATCAAGCCACCTAATAGGAGAAAGGAACCTCCTACCATGCAAAGCCTCGAACGACGCTATATCGATAATGGAATGATAACTGTTATTGTACGAAAACCCCGCTAAGGGCAAGAACGTTTCCCAATGACCACCAAAATAAATGACCCATGCTATCAACATATCCTCAAGCACCTGAATAGTCCTCTCGGACTGATCATCAGTTTGAGGATGAACGGCTATACTAAGGTCAAACTGAGTACCCAACTCTACCTGGAAATACCTCCAGAAGTTGGAAGTACACTGGGACCTCTATCTGAGATAATAGAAATAGGGACCCCGTGCAATAGCACAATTTCATGAATGTAAATCCTGGCTAACTTTTCCGCATTATAAGTGACCCGAACTGGAATGAAATAAGCAGACTTAGTCAACCGGTCAACAATAACCAAAACTTAATCAAACTTGCCCAAGGTCTTCAGAAGACTCACAAAAAAATCCATAGCAATCCTCTCCAACTTCCACTCGGGCATGGGGATCCTTTGAAGCACACCACCAAGTCTCTGGTGCACATACTTGACTTGCTTAGAATTCCCACACTTAGCCACAAAATCTGCAGTATCTCTCTTCATCCTACCCCACTAGTGATGCTGCCTCAAATCATGATACATCTTCATAGCACCCGAAAGAATGAAATATCTAGAACTACGGGCCACCTCCAAAATAAAGCGAATCAAATAACCAATGCGAAGAACGCACACGCGTCCCTTGATCCTCAGGATACCCTCACTATTAAGTATGGCCTCCTTGGCCTCACCTGTCACAACCTTATCACGAATCTTACACAACTAGGCATCCTCAAACTGCTGGGCCCTAATCTGCTCCAAAAGAGACGACCTCACCTCAACAAAAGCTAAGACCCTGCCCGAAACTTAAATATCAAGGTGTACAAAAATGTTAGCCAAAGTCTGAACCTCCATGGCTAACGGATGCTCAGAAGCAACTAATCAGGCTAAGCTACTCATACTCACTGCCTTGCGGCTCAAGGTATCAGCTACTACATTGGCTTTCCTTGGATGATAGAGAATGGTGATGTCATAATCTTTCAGAAGCTCTATCCACCTACGCCGCGTAGAATTTAGATCTCTCTGACTAAACACATGCTGAAGGCTGCGGTGATCGGTGAACATCACACAATGGAATCCGTACAGATAGTGTCTCCAAATCTTCAAGGGAAGGACTACCGCTAATAACTCCAAACCATGGGTAGGGTAATTCTTCATGTGTATCTTCAACTATCAACAAGCATAAGCAATGACTTTACCCTCCTGCATCAACAAGGCACCCAAACCAACACGGGATGCATCACAATACATTGAGAAATCCTTACCCTCCACGGGTAATGCCAGAATCGAGGGTGAAATCAAAAGAGTGTTGAGCTTTTGAAAGCTCTCCTCACAAGCATCGGACCACTGGAAGGAAACCTCCTTCTGAGTCAATCTGATCAACGAAAATGCAATAGAAGTGAAACCCTGTACAAAACAACGGTAATAGCTGGCTAATCCCACGAAGCTACGAATCTCAGTCATAGTAGTGGGCCTCGCCCAATCTCTAACAGTCTCAATCTTTTTGGGTTCAACTATGATCTTGTCCTTAGAACAACGTGGCCCAAGAATGCCATAGACTAAAGCCAGAACTCGCACTTCAAAAACTTGGCGTAAAACTTCATCTCTTTCAACAATCCAAGGACAATCCTCAAATGATGCTCATACTCCTCCTTACTCATCGAATATATCAAGATATAATCAATGAATATAATGACGAAGGAATCAAGATATGGCTTGAAAATGCCATTGATTAAAATCGTAAAGGCAACTGGGGCATTCGTAATCCCAAATGACATCACAAGGAACTCGTAATGAGCATAACGAGTCTTAAAGGCCATCTTCAGAATTTTCTCGGCCCGAATCTTCAGCTGATCGTAGCCTAACATCATATCAATCTTCTAAAATACTGAAGCACCCTGAACCTGGTCGAACAAGTCATCAATGTGAGGAATAGGATACTTATTACAAATGGTGACCTTGTTCAACTGATGGTAATCTAAGCACATCCTCATCGTACCGCCTCTCTTCTTTACCAATAAAACAGGAGCACCCCTAGGGACTAGAATAACACCTAAATGCGAGGCCATAGCAGCAGCAGGATACATCTCCATAGTCTAGCCCTGCATGGGTGTCCGTACCCCCACTCGAGTCTCGGAACTAGCTTGAGTAGTTGCAGCACCTACGGCATACAAGCCATAAAGATGAAGAAGTACATATGCCATGATATCCTGGAATCCCTGATCAGACATGGCATCGGGGTGAATCTGGTTTGCTCCATCACCTTCCCCGGCTGCCTGTGCTCTCTAGGGCTGAGGCTCTGGAGAAGCTGAACGTACTCGCCTTTGTCCTGCCACAGGGGCGTCACCCCAAGCCGGTACAGCTCCTCGGCCTCTAGCTCGGTCGAGACCTCTCGCCTGGCTTGGTCCTCTATTGCCTGCCCCAGCAGCGGGCTCGAGCACCTCATCCCTCGCGATGGTAGCTCGTGTCCTCACCATCTGCGAGAGAATAGAAATGAATCAGATACCAATTTGCAAGTTCCAAGTACCAATTTGAATAAAGTAGCACGAAGGAATGAAAGATTGCGAAGTTTCCTAAATGTCCCATAGCCTCTCGCAGATAGGTACGGAGCTCATCGTACCGATCCAGAAGGCTCTACTAGACATGGTCTTGTACTTATAGACCGGGCAACTTAGCGCTCTGATACCAACTTGTCACATTCCAATTCGGGGAACGTGCTGGCACCTACCATATCCCACCTCGGTATGTGAACCCATCCTTTATTCATATCCCAATCAACAGTAAAGTAAACCCGATCACCAGAATATATAATAAGTCAAACATAAGTAGATAAATAAAGAAAGTACGGAATAATACATCAATCCCCAAGAATCTGGTCTAGGCCGTACAAGAGCCACTACAATAATCCATAAGTGTGAGATACGAATACATAGTCTATAAGTAGAATACTATCTCAGAATAATAAGTTTGACAACTAGAAGAGAGGAGACATCAAGGCTACGGATCCATCCAAATGCTCACCCTAGAATGCTCATCAATCAGCCTCGGGACTCAGTCACAAAAAATGGAAGTCGATCCAGTCACGTACTCTGCACTCAGAAAAGAATGTAGCAATGTAGAATCAATACAACAACACAAAATGAGTAGGCACCATAGGCCGAAAACAGGTAGATAACATATGCATAAGAAAGAGACTGAAAGATAGACATGCTCACAATCAGATATAACTCAACACAGTCCAAGAATATAATATCCAACACAAAAATTACCAAGTCTAGTATATCTCCTCAAATCAACTATAAATCTGAAGTATAGTCTCAAGAACCACAATAAAGTCCAAATATCACTATAAGATAAACCATCAAGTCCAAATGCAATACGATGTGCAAATGAGATTAATGCAATGCAAATGCAGTTATACAAACACACTTTAGGCTAAAATATATCGTCACCTCAACTGCCATGACCCATGGTGGACCGCTAAGTTCATGTACCTGTTGTGGCGCACAGCCCAATCCTAAAGTCAATGTTACAGAACGTGCAACCCGATCCCAGTCAATGTTGTGGTACGTGAAACCCGATCCAAGTAAGTGTCGCAGTGCTCAACCCGATCCCAATATATGTATAAATAATGTATGTATGATAAAAAATCCAACAAGAATATAAGAACTAATCGTGCCACACATAGAAACAGATCTCAATCACAATATCAATATCAATACCGTATTTTCCTTTCCAACAACCTCAATAGTAATAAATATGCTTTAGAATAATAAGGAAATCACTAAGCATCAATTCTAGAGTCAATCACGTGGTGACAACCAACAAATCTAAATAAGGAAACAACTCAATAGAACACAATAAGGCGACAACCCATAGTCATCAACAATACCAACCTAAGTATTCCATCCCAAACTCCATACCCAAAGGTTTACATGCTTTCTCCAACAATCACTAGCTCTACCTATGATTCACTAACCGAAGTCTAACCAAAAGGTGAGTCGTAACCTACTTGGAAAGCAGAACAGGCGCCACGAACTGTCGAACCTTAGCCTTGCCCTTTCTTTGCGCCTCCAAACACTCTAAGTCTCATTATATTAGAGTTCTACATTAGAAATAAAGAAGAAAAATGCCCATATTGCAATGCTTCTAGTCTAGGTCAAATTCTAATTCATGGAATTGGGGACACGGACCCACAAGGGTAAAATGGGGAATTAGAAGGCGGAATTAAGCCTAATTCGGATTTAAAGTGAAACCCCCAATTTTGGGTAAGAACCCTAACTTTTCAATCCTCAAATTAATCCCCAATAATGGAAGAAATAAGCTTAACAACAATGAATTCATCAAATTCTATGGTTATACTAGTCAATTTCACCATCTATTTCCATTTAGGAAGTCTAAAACCCATTTCAATAAATTTATCATGAGACTCATCTTTTCCACTTTGATTCTAGTGATTCTAAGCATGGATTAAGGACATAGGAAGGTAAATGATGAAGTCTAGGGTCAAAGATCTAGCCTCCAAGAAGATTCAGTCCAAAAGCTATTCAATTCGTCCAAAGTGTTCTTAGAGAGTGATGAACGGAAATGATAGGGTTTAATTAACTTAAGAATGAAGGAAATATGATTACCCGCTGCAGTAAGCTCTCTACAGTGCTACTCGGCCCGCTACGGTGGCTAAAACTACAACTCACAAGGCTGCAATGGCGGCTTCCCTTCCACTATAACGAGTACGCCACAACGGATATCTGTCCGCTGGGGCGACTCGCTGTGAATTCATCCCATGTGCTATAGCAGTTTGTCCTTCACTATAGCAGGATCGCTACCGGGAGTCTGGTGCCGTTGCTGCAGACACCAGACTCCAGAAAATCCTGATTTTTGACAAGTTCCAACCCGAAATTCAACAATCACCCGAGGCACCAGAAATACGAAACAAACATGCAAACACACATAAAAACATGTTACGAAGTCATTCGTGGCCTTGAAATTTCCAATGGAGGTCTATTTGACAGAGTCAATCCCCAATAGCCTAAAGCCAAGTTTTCAGCCCAAATCCCGAAAAGCTCCCTAGTGCCTAGGGACCCAAACCAAACATCCAACAAGTGATAAACGGTCATTCAGACCTCTCAGAATCGATGAAATTTCGAAAAAGGTCTGTTTACCGAAAAGTCAACTTTGAGTAAAACATATCTCACTTTAAGGCTCAAACTTCCAAAAGTGGCATTAAAACTCGCCCGATGACACCAAAAGTGGCACTAGAACTCTTCACACATTAACCCTTATATGACATGCTCAAAAATCTTATCTCGGACTAGATGCAACAGCTGGTAATTCCATAGAAACAATAACTTTACCCCTATCCAGCGCATGAGTTATCCCCATTAGTCTACGACTTAATCAAACATACCAACTCATCTATGAACCCTTACCTCATCTATGCATCGAAAACCGCTACATAGCTCTCAAATAAACAAGCTCTTGGTTCAATGATCTCCCTTTTATCACTAACTGCCAAACACCATGACCATACGATCACACTCTTTATTGGAGAATCACCGCTGTCTATTTTCTTAAATTCTACTCACCACAAATAACCTTTCCACCTGACCTAGAACAAATAGTCATTTCCTGAAGGAACCATTAAACCACTACCTATTACTCCACCACCACAATTTTGTCATATTGACGCCCAAGTTAACCTTTCATAACCTTATACGACATCCAGCCTCGCACATCAGGAAACATTACCTTGACTTGCTGCCAATTCCCACACTTAACCACAAAATCTGCAATATATCTCTTCATCCTACCCCGCCAGTGATGCTGCCTAATATCGCGATGCACCTTCGTAGCACCCGGATGCACGGAATATCTATAACTATGGACCTCCTCCAAAATCAAATGAATCAAATCACCAACACGAGGAACGCACACGCGTCCCTTGATCCTCAGATTACCCTCACTAATGAGCATGCCCTCTTTGGCCTCACCTCTCAGAACCTTATCACGAATCCTACACAATAGGGCATCCTCAAACTGCTGGGCCCTAGTATACTCCAAAAGAGACGAACTCTCTCAACAAAAGCTAAGACCCTGCCCGGAACTGAAATATCAAGGTGCACGAAACTGTTAGCCAAAGTATGAACTTCCACAGCTAACGGACGCTCTAAAGCAACCAATCGAGCTAAGCTACCCATACTCACTGCCCTGTGGCTCAAGCAATCAGCCACTACATTGGCTTTCCCTGGATTATAGAGAATGGTGATGTCATAATCTTTCAAAATCTCTATCCAACTACAATTCCAAGAATTTAGATCTCTCTAACTGAACACATACTGAAGGTTGTGGTGATCAGTGAACATCTCACAATGGACTCCGTACAGATAATGTCTCTAAATCATCAAGGGAAAGACTACCGCTAATAACTCCAAACCATGGATAGGGTAGTTCTTCACGTGGATCTTCAACTGTCGACAAGCATAAGCAATGACTTTACCCTCCTGCATTAACAAAGCACCCAAAGCGACACAGGATACATTACAATACATTGAGAAATCCTTAACCTCCACGGGTAATGCCAGAATCGAGGCTGAAGTCAAAAGTCTTGAACTATTGAAAGCTCTCCTCACAAGCATCGGACCACTGGAAGGGAACCTCCTTCTGAGTCAATCTGATTAAAGAAGAAGCAATAGAAGCGAAACCCTGCATAAATCGAGGGTAATAGCTGGCTAATCCCACGAACCTACGAATCTCAGTTACAGTAGTAGGCCTTGCCCAATCTCTAACAGCCTCAATGATCTTGGGATCAACCATGATCCCGTCCTTTGACACAACGTGGCCCAATAATGCCATAGACTGAAGCCAGAAATCATACTTCGGAAACATGTCATAAAGCTTCTTCTCTTTCAACAATCCAAGGACAATCCTCAAATGACGCTCATGCTCCACCTTACTCTTCGAATATATCAAGATATCATCGATGAATAAATTGACAATGAATCAAGATATGGCTTGAAAATGCTATTCATCAAAGTCATAAACGCAGTTGGGGCATTCGTAAGCCCAAATGACATCACAAGGAACTCGTAATGACCATAACGAGTCCTAAAGGCCGTCTTTAGAATTTCATTAGCCCGAATCTTAAGCTAATAGTAGCCTGACTTCAAATAAATGTTCAAAAATACCAAAGCACCCTGAAGCTATTCGAACAAGTCATCAATGCGAGGAATACGATACTTGTTACCAATGGTGACCTTGTTAAACTGACGGTAATCTATGCACATCCTTATCGTACCGTCTTTCTTCTTCAAAAACAAAAGAGGAGCACCCTCAGGGTCTGGAATAATGCCTAAACGTGGGGCCATCGCACCAGCAGGATGCATCCCCATAATCTGGCCCTACTCGGGAGTCTGTACCATCACTCAAGACTAGGAACCACCTGGAGTAGTGGCACCACCAATGGCATGCTAGCCGTCAAGATGAAGAAGTACACAGGCCAAGATATCCTGGAACGCCTGATCGGACATGGCATCGGGATGAGTCTGGTCTGGTCCCTTACCTCCCCTGACTGCCTGTGCTCTCAAGGGCTGATTGTCACGACCCGAATAGGGGGCCGCGACGAGCACCCGTTGCTACCCCACCCGGGCACCCTTTAACATACATTCACATAATATCTAGGAGATTCATAAATCAAGTCATACATTCTACTCATCAATCATATTAGTCCCGTTGGGCGACAATCATCTTGGATAACATCATAGGCATCTATTCCACATCAAATGTACAAGGCCGACGAGGCCAACAAAATGATATACAAAACATAAGCCGACAAGGCCAAACATATCTACCCACATACACATGTCTACGAGCCTCTAAGAAGAGTATACATATCAGATGAGTGGGATAGGACCCCGCTATGCCCATAACTATATACACAAAAGAATAAGTACCCAAAAGCTATGGCTCCGAATGAAATGGAGCTCTGCTATGTAATCTCTGAGAAAGCTGCTATGGATCAAGTCTGTCTCCCTGTGCACCTGCAGGCATGACGCAGCGTCCACAAACAAAAGGACTTCAGTACGAAGAATGTACTGAGTATGTAAAGCATGATCAATATCGATATAGAAGCACAATATACAACATATGAAGTAGCATAGGAGGGGAGACAATAATATCATCATCATGGCAGTTACTTACTTTCCATAGGGACTTTCCATTCCTATTGCGTATCTGCATACATACATCCATATCCGTACTTAATTACCCTCTTAATCATTTACATCTCTTATACATAGCATATTCACATATATACATATATACATAGATACATAGCGTGCCCGACCATAAAGGTTCGGTGTTTCATACATACTTGGCCAACCAAGGCTCAAGGTTATATCTACCTGGCCCTACCGAGGCATCAGGGTTATCCGTACCATCTGCAGACATGCGCGCGCGTTACGTAATCATATACATACTTTATACATATTCATATACATATATTCTTACCCGACATCATAAGCTCGGGGTCTCATTATAGCCCTTCATAGGCACATATACATCTAATAGCTCATAAGCGTCTTTAACATCATTTTTACTCTTATCATCATACTATCATTATCGTTATTGTGACATCTGTATTCTAGGCTTACTCGTCATATGAGGAACTTAGTACAATAGTAGTACATCTCAAGCATCGTGAGCTTACTAGCTCGGAAGATCAATCATTGAAGAAATCATAGACTCATAGAGGATTTAGACGTTTGGCCAAAGAGCCATGCCTTATGAATAAAGGGTTAGCCTTACATACCTTTTCGTCGAACTATTCTAGACTTGCACGTACTCCTTCGGTGCTCACGTTTCTACCTTCATTAAGGTCATACAATCATTAGAATCAATAACTAACACACATGGCCAAAGCTAGAGAAAATCGGACAGCATCTCCTTTATTTATACAACATTTGTCCAATTCGTAATTCAACTCCCAAACGTCAACAATACATTCATAATATCATATCAATGGCCATTAATCGTCCACATTATCCACATTATCAAGGTTTCTCAATTTACTTTCATTTGTCCATGTTCATGGTCACAACACCCAACTTCGTCCATTCATATACAATGTCTATTTCATGGTCTTAACGTCATTTATAACATATTCATGTCACAACACAACAACAATCATGATTCAATTCAAACTATTTCTCAAAAACGTCACTATTCATCATTCATAACCCATTTTGCTATACTCTTCTAATGACCAAGCATTTTAACTCTCAAATACCTTAAACAACATATGAATATCATTAATCTTACCTTAGATGTTGTAGGAACAAGCTTTAGTTGATAATACTCCACTTTGAGCAAAACCCTAGTTTTCCTCCATTTGGATTTCTTGACTTGAATGGTCTTTAATGGGTTTCCTTACCCTTGATTCACTTGATTTATGTTGTTGATGGCTTATAATCCTTGAAAACTTGTGTAATAAATGTAGAGAGATGTTTTAGAGAGAAGGGATGAAATGTGAAAATGATTTTATGAACTTGGTCCCTATTAAATAACCCATTCACTGATCTGTCGGGTCCATTATACGGTCCGTATAATCGTTATACTATCCGTATAATTGATCGTAAAATGTGACTTTCCTTCACCCTTCACTGTGAACATTTGACGGTTCATTATACGGGCCGTAAAAATTTATACGGTCCATATAATTGACCGTAAAATTGCACCAGTGAGTAACCTTCGCTGTGATGGTTTTACGGTCCATTATACGGTCCGTAAAACATTATACGGTCCGTATAATGTGCCGTAAAACTCAACAGTCCACTGAACTTGTTCTCGTCACTTCGTTGATCTCCAATCCTTATGGAACCTTCTTAACACTTGTTTAACACTTCATTAGCAATCTAAGGGATGTTATAACCCTTTCCCAAAATGCCCTTAAGTCATCATTAACCCGATACTCGTATTTCACTAGTTCATTCACTTGCGTACCAACGGGAGATTTACCGAGGTGTAACATTCTTCCCCCCTTAAGAACATTCGTCCTCGAATGTTAAGCAATCGGGGATTCTACAGAAATTTTGCCAGAGTTTCCCTTATAATATGGCACTACCAACCTGTCACAACAACCCATAATATCGATGCCTCACAGGGCCACAACACAATAGCATTTAAAATTTTGGCACACACGACCCAAAAGCATAAAAAGGAAATCATACATACCTTATGATTTTGACGTCTTAACTTGGCCCTCGTCCAAAGGCTGAAATAAATGTGGTTATTTGGATCGTATATTTTCTTCCGCTTCCCATTTCATTTCCTCTCGATTGTTATTTCTCCACAAAACCTTAACTGAGGCCACTTCTTTGTTTCTAAGCCTTCGTACTTGCCTATCTAATATGGCAATGGGTATTTCGTCATAAGTTAACTTTTCTGTCACTTGAACATCATTTACTGGGACGATCCTCGTAGGATCTCCAACACATTTTCGAAGCATCGAGACATGGAAAACTGGATGGACTGACTCCAAATCTGGAGGTAGATCTAACTCATAGGCCAGTTTGCCTATTTTGCGCACAATCTTATAAGGCCCTATATACCGGGGACTAAGCTTCCCCTTTCTGCCAAATCTCATAACGCCCTTCATTGGCGACACTTTCAAGAATACCCAATCTTTAATTTGGAACTCTAAGTCCCTTCGACGATTATCCACATAGGACTTGTGGAGACTTTGAGCCGCTAGCAACCGATCTTGTATGAGCTTGACTTTCTCTATGGCTTGCTGGACCAAGTCTGGCCCTACCAATTTAGTCTCGCCTACCTCGAACCACCCAATTGGGGATCTACATTTTCGCCCATATAAAACCTCATACGGTGCCATTTGAATGCTAGAATGATAACTATTATTGTAAGAAAATTCAATGAGTGGCAAATGATCATCCCAACTACCTCCAAAATCTATCATACATGCCCGTAACATATCTTTAAGAGTCTGAATAGTACGTTCAGCTTGCCCATCGGTCTATGGGTGAAATGCCGTGCTAAGGCTCACTTTCGTCCCTAGAACCTCTTGGAAAGACGTCCAAAAATTAGCTGTAAACTGAGTTCCTCTGTCTGAGATAATCGATACTGGAACACCATGGAGTTTCACTATCTCTTTAAGGTAAAGCTTTGCATAATCTTCTGCCACGTACGTCATTCTAACTGGTAAGAAATGAGTTGATTTAGTGAGTCTATCCACAATCACCCATATGGAATCATACTTACGTCGAGTACAGGGTAAGCCTGTAATGAAATCCATATTAATCACTTCCCACTTCCAAGTTGGGATTTCTATAGCTTGTAGCAATCCGCCCGGCTTTTGGTGCTCGATTTTCACTTGTTGGCAATTAGGACATTGAGCCACAAATTCCGCGACATCTCTCTTCATCCCATTCCAGCAATATACAGACTTGAGATCATGATACATTTTCGTCGCTCCAGGGTTGACAAAATAACGGGAATAATGACCTTCTCTCAATATTTGGTGGCGTAGCCCCGTCACATCGGGAACACATAATCTGCCTCGACATCGAAGGACTCCGTCTCCTGAAACATCAAATGATGACTCCTCTTTCTGAGGGAGTGTATCTCTGTACTACATTAGCATGGGATCCTCATATTGTCGCTCCTTCACCTCTGCTACTAGCGACGAGACTGCAGAATTTTGAATAGTAGCTCCGATGCTACCTGAGTCCACTACTCGGACTCCTAGGCTAGCTAACTGTTGGAGCTCACTGGCCATTTCTCTCTTCTCTAGTCGTAGGTCACTTAGACTTCCCATTGATCTACGGCTTAGAGCATCAGCCATAACATTTGCCTTTCCGGGGTGATATAAGATATCAACATCATAGTCTTTTAGCAACTCTAGCAATCGTCGTTGGCGCAAATTCAACTCTTTCTGCTTGAAGATATACTGGAAACTCTTATGATCGGTATAAATATCCACATGGACACCATATAAATAATGTCTCCATATCTTTAATGCATGAACCACTGCAGCCAATTCTAAATCATGTGTCAGATAATTCTGCTCATGTTTCCGCAGTTGCCTTGAAGCATATGCAACAACTTTACCGTGCTGCATCAATACACAGCCTAGCCCAACACCTGCGGCATCACAATAAACAACATATCCTTCCAATCCCTCTAGAAGTGTCAAGAATGGTGCGGAAGTCAACCTATCTTTCAACTCTTGGAAGCTACGTTCACAAGCATCTGTCCATTGAAACTTTGTCGATTTCTGGGTCAACTTTGTGAGTGGTGCTGAAATAGAAGAGAAACCTTCAACAAATCTCCTGTAATATCCTGCTAAGCCCAGAAAGCTACAAACCTCTGTAGGAGTTGTGGGCCTTGGCCAAGTTTTCACGGCCTCAATCTTTTGACTATCCACTCGAATCCCATCGGCTGCAACAATATGCCCCAGAAACGTCACTGAGTTCAACCAAAACTCACATTTGGAAAACTTTGCAAACAATTCTCGAGTTCGAAGAACTCCAAGGACAACACGCAAATGATCCTCATGCTTTGCCTCGGATCTAGAATACACCAAGATATTGTCGATGAATACAATCACGAACAAATCCAGAAAAGGCTTGAATACATTGGTCATCAAATCCATAAATACGGCCGGCGCATTCGTTAGTCCAAACGACATTACCCGGAACTCAAAATGACCATATCTTGTTCTGAAGGCTGTCTTAGGGATATCTTTCTCCCTAACTCTCACTTGATGATACCCAGACCTCAAATCAATCTTTGAAAACCATTTGACACCTTATAATTGATCAAATAAGTCATCAATCCTCGAAAGAGGATATTTGTTCTTGATCGTCACTTTATTCAATTTCCGATAATCAATGCACATTCTCAAAGAGCCATCTTTCTTTCGGAAAAATAATACAGGCGCTCCCCACGGGGATGAACTAGGCCTAATGAAGCCTTTATCAAGCAAATCTTTCAATTGCTCCTTCAACTATTTCAATTCTGCGGGTGCCATTCTATAGGGAGGAATAGATATGGGCTTAGTGTCTGGCAACACATCAATTGCAAAATCAATCTCCCGCTCGGGAGGAAGGCCTGGAAGCTCCTCCGGGAACACATCCGGGAATTCATTCACCGCTGGAACTGACTGTAGAGTCGGTGATTCAGCTTCTACATCTCGAACTCGTACTAGATGATAAATACACCCTTTTGTGATCATTTTCCTTACCTTTAGATAGGAAATAAACCTACCTTTTGGGGATGTCGTATTTCCTTTCCATTCTAAAACTGGTTCTCCCGGAAACTGGAAATGAACCATCTTCATCCGGCAATCAACATTAGCATAACAAGAAGCCAACCAATCCATACCCATAATGACATCAAAATCTACCATCTTTAGTTCATGCATGTCAACTATAGTACGGCGGTCACATATCACAACTACACAATCTCTATATACTCGGCTAGCTATTACCGACTCCCCCACGGGTGTAGACACCTCAAAAGGTTTGATCGACTCCGGCTCAATTTTAAATCGACCCGCTATATAGGGAGTAACATATGACAATGTGGAGCTCGGATCAATCAAAGCATATACATCATGAGAGAATACTGATAATATACCTGTGACCACGTCAGGAGAGGACTCAAGATCTTGGCTGTTATACCCCGTATTTTGCACGTTCGGACAATTCGAAATAGTTACAACAAGTTAAGGACAAGACTATGTTTTGATCTGGTTTGACACATAAGTTGGTTATGAAAAATGTTGGTGTGGAAATATTGAGGAAGGCTAAGGGCAAAATTGGAATTTCGAAATTATTTGTTCTTGAAATTATGTGTTCTTGAACAAAAAAAAAAGAGAAAAGAAAAAGAAGAAAGAAAATAAAAACAAGGGGGCATGTGCTATGCACATGGGTGTGTGCCATGCACATGATCTTTTAATAGATAGGGCACATGGAAGAATTTATTCTTCATATGCTCATTTAGAATATTCAAGAAAACTTGAGAAAAAAAAAGAGAAGGAGAGAAAGAACAACAATGGTCATTCGGCCAAGACAAGGGAAAAACAACCCTTTGAAATCTTGTCCCAAAAATTAGTTTCTTCATGTATTCCTACTAATTCAAGGGTCCTATACAACGTGGTGTAGTTATTTTGGAAGATAGGACGCTTGATTCATCAATTTAGCACCTTGGTCAAGTGAAGAAGTTAGGAGGAAAAGGTAAGAATTAATCCCTTTTTATTATGTTATGAAGGCTTGTTTATGTTGTAGTATGTAGAAATGGGTAGAACTTATGGAAATATGGAAGTTTGTATAGTGGGTGTGTATGTGTGTATGTGGCCGTGTGTTTGTATTGTTGTATAGGCAAGATGAGTTGAATTTTATGTAGTATTCTAGTTGTGGTTATTGTGGACTTCATATTGGAAATGAAAGTTGAATGAATTTGGTTGAAGTTGGAAATGTGGAGTAGGGCCGTGTGGTGTAGGGTGATGAGATGGAAATGAATTAATTTTGTTTAATATGTTAGTTGTGTTGTTGTGACCCTTATAATGTAAATGAAGGTTAAATGGTTTAAGTTGGCATTGAAATTGATTGTAGGAAATTATGTCACTTTAGATGATCTTATGATATTATGGAAATGAAGTTGTCAAAGTGTGGATTGTTGTTGTTGATTATGAATTTCAAAGTAGAAGATGTGTCGTGGTAGTTTTGTTGCATATGTAGGAATTTCGGGTGGAATGTGGAATTGGTGGAATTGTTTGAATATTGTATAGATTGCTTGGAATGTTCTTGACCTACGTTTGAATGATCTTGAATTAGTACATGAATATGAAAATGTTGATATTGATTTGGAAGTGCAAAGTTGGGTTGGGAGTTGTTGCACTATTTAGAAAAGAAAACAATTTATGTTAGAATGCATTTTAATTAACTATTTATGCTGTTGGTATTGTTGTTGGTATGGTTGTTGATGTCTTAGCCGAGTTAAATTCTCGGGGATGTTGAATTTATAGGGGAGATGCTGCCCAAATTTCCGTAGACAAGTGTTACTTAAAGTTGAATGCTTAAATACCTATATGTTAATGTTTGGCACTTGTGACCAATTGTAGATTTTGGGAAGTTTGGACATTGAGTTTGCATAAGCGTAAGGAGAAAATAAGGTATGTAAAGCCCTACCTTTTCTTTCTTTGGCATGTCTTAGTCATAATAGGTTATGACACGAGCCTCGGGGGAGACTCCATTCCTAGAAATCTAAGCTTAGATTTGGCCCTCTTTCATTCAATGTGATTGAATTATGAACCTAAGTTTTGATGAAAAATATGTTTAAACACTTTTACTTCTCGGAAAGTCTTGCGTCATAAAACGTTCTTATCTTTCACAAATAAAATCGGAATGCCTCGAAACTTTTTGCAAACGACTCCATAAAGCCTAAGAATTGTAAATTTTATACGCCACCTCGGTTGACCCGAGGTGGGCCCACTATTCCCGAATCCTCTTCCATTGTACTATTGACTTATTTTCGAGCGAATTTAAAGGAACTCTTCTAACTACTAAACGACAATTGTTTTAAATATTCCACTGAGTCTTATAAACTATTTTGGAACACGGAAACGATCCCATAAAGATTATTTCTACGTAACTTACTATGACATCCGAAATACACCTACTATGATTATCGTCCGATTTCATTATAACGATTTGTCATTCGAGATGTCCTATCGAGTCTTTGTAAATGTATTGTGTTTTATATTGCATTTAGTTTCTCACCACTCCACTCGTGGATGCCTCAATGTTTCCTTCACTAAGCCCGGGCCAGGATATGTTATCAAGCGTATTCCATTGCATTGTTCGCCGTGCCTCGATGTGAGAGGGCAGGTACACATGTACATGGGTTGTGGAGTATGCTGTGCCATGTAAGGACGGTTTATGGAAACATAGTGTTTGTACTGATACTACCTTGTTGCTCCCTTTTTGAGTGTAGATTGTGTGCCAAAGACTGCTTCCAGACCTCAAATCTAGCTTGGGGCTATTTCCTGTCCAGATCAGAGGGTGAGCTCCTATCCATGCCATGCCGCATGAAAATCACTCATATCTTGATATTTACTTCATTTCAGACATTTATGTTATTTCAGACAGCTATTACTTCTTAGCTTTATGTTTTAGAGTCGTTGAAAGATGACTTTCAGATCTTTGGGGTTGTAATAGCTTAGATTTCTCCATTTTTATTTATTTATGGTATGACTAGACAATTTTATGATAATCTCCATTGTTATTGATTTACAATTGGTTAAATGAATGAGAATTTGTTTAAGGGGATGGTTCGCCCACCAGGGGGTTAGTGTGGGTGCCATCACGGCTAGTTAGGTCGTGACACATTCAATTGATCTTGATTGGCTCGCTCTAATATAACCCAAGGGAGTTTTTCTTCAATCAAGGATTTATTGTAATCCACTGATTGATCTTGAGATCTCATTTCCTTGAGCAATTTATTATGTTGATATGTCTTGAGGTCTTCCTTTCTTCCATAGTTGATTTGATTGATTTCTTTGCATCCTTGATTGATCTCGAGTTACAGTGTATGCCTTTCCTTTTGAGCTCCTTGGTAATGATTTCCTTCTTGATTGATTTCATTGCACCTCTGATTCATCTCGGAATATCCTGTATGTCTTTCCTTCTGTGTTTCTTGGTACTGGTTTCCTTTTCTGCCAATGACTAGGATTTCCTTTTAGGCGGTCGTGATTTACTTCTTTCATGAATGTTGATTCTTTTCTTTTTTGTTCCTACATTGTAGAGATTACATTATTAATTAATATAAATGTAAATTGATAAAGCTAACAGTTACTATTTTACACACATAGAAATTATTGAACTGAATTTATTCATATCTCTAGATGATTTCGTTAATATAAGCCCTAATATCCAATGGAATTCGAGTTTTTGATCCACAAAGGGAAAAAAAAATCATATTTTCTAGTTAAAATCCAAACTGATGTTTTGTTTTAAATTCTCATTCATTTTTTATTTACAGAATAAAATACCTGACAAAGATGAAATTTGAAACTATGTTTCACAAAAAATCTGGACTGTTTTTAAAAAAATGGATCAAGGCCAAAAAGATATTTCAAGGCAAAACCATGTTTTATTTTAAACGTAGCCAAGGTCAAAATTTGTTAAGTAACTTGGGATTTATCTCTCATGTTATAAACAAGGAATTTGTGGAAGTTTAAGAAGTTGGATTGGCTAATCTAATTAAACTCTAAAACTACATGTACATTTTTAAAATAGAATTGATTCACCAGTTGAATTAATGGATTTATTACGTGCCAAAATACGATTTATAGCAAAATCAACCTTTAAATCCCGTTTTACTAACAATTTATACTATTTTAGCCCCATATTTTCAAACTCCACTGGTAACCGCATTCGAAAATTTTCCGAGATGCCTATTATCTTCCTCAGGAAATTATTTGAACCCTGACCCAATTCTTTGATTTCCGAACAAATTTTTAAGGTCTAAATCACCTTTATTCAAAAAGGGGTTCTTAATTCCTGAAATAAAATTAGGTAGCGACTCTATTATTTTGAAAAGACATGTTATGGACTTTTTTTAATCAAGTTTAAAAATGGATCGTAAGAATCACCACCCTCGAACGCAAGACGACCACCACCAAGATTGGAGTTTAAATGACAATTCACCACACTTTCCCACCAGAACCGTCATCGGATTAAAATCACCACCCCAAAGGCGGATTCAGGATTTGAAGTTTATGGGTTCCTACATCGATCTTAAATTATACTATAATAATAAATGTGTTCAAAATCAAATATTTATAGATTTCAATGAACTTTTAACACACACATATATACATATATACTAGAGGGACATGCCCGTGCTCAGCACAGACCCAACGAGCCCAACAATAGGTCTTTATAAGTACTGGTTAATCAACAAAAGAAATGACAACAGTGAGTGACAACAACTGATAATAGTGTAAGTCTCCTAACGAGTTATAATATCTAGAACGAACCAAAGTTGGCACTATTAGGAGTTCCTAGAAGCAAACTAAACAAGTTGTAGAGCTTTTTGGTTAAAGTTAATATTAGAGAAATAATTCTTGTACTTGTTTACATAAGTCATTCTTGTAGTCACAATTCTAACTGAATAAAACTTAGAATTTCTTTAGCTTGAAACAATGCAAAAGAACTACAGGGGAATTATATCACAGCCTATTACAACTTATCTTATCCATAGTATGGAAAGAAAGCTCAAAGTTAAAACATTTATACTACTCCCTTAAATTCATAAGCTACCCTCACACTTCATCTGGCTTCACGCCATGAGAAAAAATCCAACTCCTTGTGCACTGAATGATTCAAAGTAAAATCAGCCTAAAAAGAAGGTCAAGTCAATTTCATAAATGCTGCCAAAATGCATAAATGGAGAACACTGAGAGTTAAAAAAAATATAAGTACGCACTGCCACATGTATGTCTTTTTATGAATAAAACAACTCTATCGAAGTTATCACATTCTAATAAGATTGAATTTGTTCTAGTAAATAAAGAAAGAATACGTGAAATAAATTAAGAATCATTTTGTTGTTCAGATTTGATCACAAAAGGTCAGAATTGTTTCAGTAGATCCAGAGCCACACTGTTAGGATCGGGCTACTCCTACACACCCTAGGAATCATATTCTTAGAACAACTATATATGCAAGAAGGTAATGCAGCAGAATAAGTAAATCAACACAAGTATTTTCATGTTAAAAACTCCTTGCTCAAGGGAGGCAAGAACCACGACCTATCTTCTATAGGACTTTTCTCAAATTTCATCAAACAAGAGCAATTTAAAGGTTTACAAACTTTCTTGTAATAGCTAAAGGAATTGTTCCCTGATAGTCCCGCCTATATCTACTTATGCAATAGATATCTCAAGACTCTACCCAGACAAGATATCCCTTACAACTCAATAACCACTCAACAACCAACAAAACACTTATTACACAATACTTGCAAAGGCAAATAGATGAAACCATAATATAACCTAACTATGACAACTAAATAACTTAATGTTAAATCTTGATATGCTCCGGTTCTTCATTGACTTGTAGTTGGCTCTTCTTGAGACTAAGTGTTGACTGCGCTCACTTTGCCTCTCGTAAAAATGTTGTGATTGTTCTTGTGGCTAAGCTCAAAAGCTTGTTCATGTTGTGTATATATAGAATTAGTTTCCACCCTTTAATGTTGATTCCAACCAAGTTTTTTGTTTCATAATTGTACCCAAAAACCAAATCTTATTTGACTTGGATCATCCTTTATTTCTTTGTATGCACGTTGGCTATGTTCTCTTAATTCAATGCTAATTACATGTTTATCAACTTAGGGTAATATTTTCATAACTTAAAATCCAACCATTCATCGAATAGAAATCAGTAAATATTCTATTTCCCCCTAGTTGGCATAAAATGCTAATTCTCTAAATGTTGGGACTGCTTTACTGAATCCTTTGGAGATCTGTTCGGGTCTAGTTATTAAATGCCTTCCTTATGTCTCCCTTGATTGTCATTGAGTACATTGTTTGTTAAATAATCAAAAATTCAATATATGATCATTGTCTATCATTGAGCCCAACTACTCAATAATTTCTCCTTTTTTCATGATGAGAAACACATAGCAGCTTCATATATCTTCAAGTGCCCTTTGATCAGCTTCCTTCAATCTTCTTCAGCTCTAGATCAATTCTTTCCCCTTGGGCTCTACTTCTATGTTAACAATCTTTCCTTTTAGTACCAGCTGTATGTTTTTCTAACACTATAGCTTAGTGTTCATACAACTAAGGCTAATTACATGAGGTATGTAAGCTCGCAATAGTTCACCCTTGAGCACAGCGAGGTTTGTAAGCTCGCTATGTCGAATCCGAAAACCTTAACTTTCATTCATTACATCTTTCTTGCTAGATTGCATGACTTAGAAAGTATGATGGACTTCTTAATCTACTATGGACTAACCTTCCACTCTTTAGAACCCTATAGACGGCTAGGTTGTGTGGCACCGGTAAATGATATGTCCAATGATACTAAGGACCAGGTTCTTTGAATCTTCCGGACAACTATTTCTTTCTACTTGTGGCCCTTTCCAATTCCTTCTAATGGGAGTTGAATTCTTTTATAAGTAACAATCACTTCCTTTATAATGCAACCTAAGTGGCAATCAAAATTTTGTAGCTTGGTTCTTCTCTTCCCCCGGTCTCTTATGCCAACGTTTTTAAGTAGTACCGAAATCTTTTATAAGTAAGAATCATGTCCTTTGCAATGTATCTTATCAACTACATGTGTATGTGCTCTATATGGAAACTAGGTTTTTGAACATTTTGAGATTTTGCTATTGTTATTTTGAATCTTCAGGACGTCTGTTTCTTTCTTCTTGGGTCCCTTTCTAGGGCCTTTTAATAGTACTGAGTACCTTTATAAGTACGAACCAGTTTCTTTACAATGCAACCTAAGTGGCAATTGGAATTTTGTAGCTTTCTTCTTCTCTTCCCCTGTCACTTATGCTAGTGTGCTTAAGTAGGACTGAAATCTTTTGTGAGTAATAATCATATCCTTTACAATGTATACTATCAACTGGATATGCATGTGCTTTATATGGAAACTAGGGCTTTGTACATTTGGAGATTTTCTTGCATTTATTTTAGGGAACCCATTCGAGGACCAGTTCCTTTCCAGTTTCTTCACTGTGAACTGGTACATATATAAGCTGCTATCAATATTATTTCCCCTTTTTTTCATTACCAAAAATACATGGTTGTCAGAACATCCTATCAACAAGAATTTCATTCCTATATCATCTACTTCTTAGAGACTTATTTCAACATACAATCACAAAGAAATACCCTAATTGCCACTAATATGATAAATGAAAATTATAATAGGTAACAAAAGAGATCTATGTTCCACAATTTCCAAACATTATTTAGACACAACAAATTTTTGAACTAGGAGGCAGATTAAATATTGGTGAAGGATGATTGTGTTAGTCTAGCCAGAAGCTGCTCAAATTTTTTGATTGATGCCTTTTGTGCTTCAATAAGTGCATATGTTAATCTTTTGGTTTCTTTCTTTAGGATTCCACTCTCAGCCTTTGCTTTTGTCTTAGACTTCTTTTCTACAAAAAGTTCTGCTAGTAGATTTAAGACCACGCTGCTGCCCTTAGTACTTGTTCCTTTTAAGAGTAGATTACACTCGGCTAGTGTAAATTTGGTAAACATCTCTTTCTTTCCTCCTTTCTTCCCAAAATGCAATGGCACCTTAAAATGGGTGAATACTTTAGTCAGCTAGAATGCGAATGTGCTCCTTTTAGTACCCTGGACATGTTCTTGACCATCAAGGCTGGCAAATTTATTAATTCATTTTTATCAAGCATGTCCATTATGATCATATCCATGCAATTCGCTTTATTTATTCTCTAAGACCTAGGTAGGATGCATTTGTTGACAAGTTCAAACAATAATAGATGAGCAAGAGTCAATTATTTTTGAGGATTTTTCTAGGTATTCCATCCCTTTTTCACTTTCGTACGTTAAATTAATTATGCTACTCTTGACAAATGAGATTATATTTGAGGTTAAAAGAATTTAAACCATGTCAATCGTAGAATGCGAGGGTTCAAGGGCATGGTCAAGAAGTATCGCAAAGGTTAGAAGTGAAATGAATCAAAGGAATTACGTTTTCGTCGTAAACTATTTCGGGGGATGAGGTACGGCCAAATGTACCGAACGTACATGTGGAATATGGGTCGTATTTCATAGAGGCTGCCACCGTATCTCCGCCTAAACTCTCTAGAAATTGCCACTTGAGATACTGTGAGGAGTACAGACCGTATCTCAAAGATACGGACCGTATTTTTCACCGTATTTCTTAGCAGTGGAAAATGCACTATACTTATAGATTTCGGTGGCATTCATTTTAACTTCATCTTCTTGACAATTCCAGATCTCTAACACCCCAATCACTCCCCCAAAGATTTCCTATCACCTAGCCTAAAATCCCCAAGTTCTTGGTACAAATTACCCTTCGAAAGGTTTGTAATAGTTGTGTAGCTTACCTTTCTGCTCTTGTTGTGAAATTGGGAAGTGGGTATAAGTTGAATTGAGTACTGATAAAAGCTAATTCACTATAAGATCCTCTCCTTTTGATGTATTTAGAGTTAAATCCATGCTACAGTTACAGGATTAGCTTGTTAAGTACGGGATTGACAGCAAGAAATCATATATGTTATTGTTGGTGTTGTTTGGGCTGTGTAAGAGTGGCTTCAAGTCAATTATGGGGAATTAAGTGTAGTTTTTGCTCATGGTGTTATGAGCTTGAGGGGAAGTAGAAGAAATAGGGCAGGCGTTGTTCGATTCATTGTAGAATCGACTTGTCTTTGATATACATGGTATACCAAATACTTCCTTAGCCTAACGAGAGGCATTATCATCATTATAGGTTGAAATGTTAGATAAGCTACGTTGGTAGAGTATTCAAGAAGATAATAAGGTATGTAAGGCCCTTCCCTTCATTTCTTTTGCCACCAATCCAAAATGAAACTAACGTAATGAATGTTCCATATAAATGAACACAATTCTAGTTGTAATGACCCGTCTGGTCGTTATAGTGGTTTTGATCCATTAACCGTTGTTGACCCTTCCCCTGAGTCCCGTTAGTATGATTTATGTCTTAGTGAAGTCATTGGTTTGGTTCCCGCAAGGTTCGAGTGTGATTTGAGTCATTAGTGGAGGAACTAGTTAACTTAACGAGTTAGAGTTGCTCATGGTCAACATCGGGTTAAGACAACCCCATGTCAATGTTTTGAAAGTTACAACAAGTTAATATGATGATTTTGTCCACAAGTTTTGGTGAGGTTCTGGAGAGTTTTAGATGGATTTGGGTTTTGTCGCGCTCGTATTCGATGTTTCTACCATATTCCTTTGGCTATAAAGGGATCCATATTGATCAAATGGCCTTTCTTTTGTGTTTTGATTTAACCACTAGATCTGCATCATAATTACGATGCTATGGCAAAAAGAATCGTCATATTTCGCTATCGGATGAGGGAGTTATGGTCATTTTAGTTCGGGATGTACTAGCAGGTCCGATGTAGCGAAGCTAGGGAGCGCTGCTGCGGGATTGTCAGGGGGCAGAAACCTACTTTTATATTGAAATTTCAAAGTCATTACTAACAAAACCCTACAAACAGTTCCTAAGAAAGTGAGAGGCAGATTTTATTTCATTCATTGGTGGAAGCATCCTTGAGGGTAAGTCCCCACCTTTATTTGTTCCTTTACCCTTCTTCTTTAAGTTCCATGGCTAGTTTAAGGTTCTCTAATGGTGAAGGAAAATCCTAGAACCCTAGAATTAGTAAATCCTTAAATAATTGATGGGTTGTTGATTTTATTGTTGTCTAATCATCAAGGAGTATATATTATCACTTCCTAGGATGAGAATTCGATTATTTATGATGAGAATTGTGTATTGAGAATTAGGGTTCGAATAAAAATTGGAACTTTGGCCTAAAATCTATTTGAAAGGTTTAAATTGATTAGAAAACCCATGAATTGAAATATAAGTTATAAGAAATTTAGCATTATGCGATAGTTCACCCAATTGAAAGGGGTAAAAGTAAGTGGGTCTTCTTCCCCAATTGTTGTTCTTGTTTGATTAGAAGGTCTATTGCTTACTTAGCATTATATTGGTAGACTTTGATCGTTTTGAGGAGCTTCAAAAATAGAAGGCTCGTGTGAAGTAGTTCGTGGCTCGTGTTCTGCATTGGAGGTAGGTTACGGCTTACTTTAGTTAGACTTTGATTAGCGAAATGTATCTATTGTGTAAAATTGACGGGGGAATGCATGATTAGGTATTCAGACATGGTGTTTGGTTGGATATTACCTAGGTTGGTATGACTTCTGATTATGTGAGCTTGTCGCCATTACTTTATGTATTGAATAGAAGGTGTAATTGTGTGATATGGGAAGGAAGGAGTTAATATATACTCCTGTTGTTGATTGTGGCTTGTTGCCCTGTTATGGTGATTAGACTTGTTACCTGAATGTTGTGTTGTGATACGTGTTGCACTAAATTCTACCTTATGGTATCATATATCATCGGAGAAAGGAAGGCTAATGAGAGTAGACCTGAATCGTGATATGTACTTATGATAATACACATATGGAAACATGGAGTATGATGTGTTGTTAATGATGATAACATGCATGGCATAAATTCTCATTTCATACGTATGCTGATATTGAATTACGACTTGGTAATGTCTATGATACATGAGAAAATGAAGCACTTGAAGACATAAGAGTTAGTTCGAAGTGCACTTGTCTAATTAGAAGGAAAAAGGTGCTATGGACTCTTTATATTGACTGTGATGGTGTGTATTGTTCATTCCATTGATTTATATAAGTCTTGATAAGGCTTATAGTGTTGCAACTTCCATAGTATATTCATTGTCATTGATTGCATTGATTTAGCATTTTTGCATTCATTCACTCATACGTGATGCAAATGGCTTGGAAACGATTCATGAATGCAACGACCTATTTTGTTGTTACCTTGATTATTCCATTTTTGCCCTCGTTGACCCGTTCCTGAGTCTCATAAGGACTATTTGGACCTGGGAAGATAATTTTCATGGCTTCCTAGGTGTCATTTTGATTCTTGGAACACCCTTTAGGAATGTGACTTTAAAAAGAAAACTGTTTGACCTAGAGTTGACCTGGTCAACGAAACCGCTATTGGGAAATCTGAGGCCACGGGTAAGTTCGTATCACTTTTTTGTATGTCTGCATATCTGGTTTGTGTGTTTCGGGCCTCGGGTGATTGTCGGATTTCGAGATGAAATTGTGAAACTTGGGAAAAGTTTCTGGTGTCTGGTGTCCGCTGTAGCGCCACCAGGACTGCTGTAGCAGTGTGTTTGCTGCTGTAGCGGTAAGTTGAGTTCCTAGCCTTGACCGCTATAGCAGTCTGCACACCCACTGGGGTGGTACTGCTAGAGCGGTAAGGGTGACCGCTGGTATCACGACCCAATCCCGTAGGCCGTGACTAGTGCCCGATCTGGGCACCCAAACCCATCTATCAAATGCATTCAAGTATATAGCAGAAGCCGACGAGGCTATATTCCAAATTTAGATAATTTCCAGAAAAATTTCGGCAGAGTTTCCTTTATTTTATAGACTATCCAAAATAACCCTGCGCACAGAAAATACCAACAAAGGCCACACCGGCCAACAAGGCAACATGTAAACATATGCGGACCGGCCGCGGCGGCGAATGGGATCGCCCCAAACACATCATATACACACATCCGAACAGAAAGACCCAACCCACAAACATGCCCACAGACCCCTAAACAGACCGACAAAATTATATGACGGGACAAGGCCCCGCCGTACCCAAATAGTCAGATATACAGAAATATATACATAACAAAAGATATATGTACCAAAAGTGGACTCCGGATCCAAAGGGAGTACTCCGAAATAGCAGAAAGTGGAGTCTACAGTGGTGGATCACCTGTGTCTGTACCTGCGGGCATGAAACGCAGGCCCCGAAGAAAGGGGGTCAGTACGAAAGATGTACTGAGTATGTAAAGCATAGAGTACAGAAATATGAGCCACAACTGAAAGTAAACAGGATACAAAAGGGGGAATACTGAACAGTATATCAGAATCTATATCAAAATCATATATACATAATGCAAACAAAATCATGCAAACCTCAGGAACGTGGTCACCACTCCGACACTGGTGCCACACACAACATAACACCAGAAGGTTCAAATCTCCGTACATCCCCGAGCACACATATCATCATAACATATCACCAGCCATATCACAGCATAACACCAAACGGAACCCGGCCCTATGGCGAGGTCTCGGGAACCGTAACACAGCATACGGCCGAATTTATCATAGTGTGCACGAATCATAACCGGCCCGGGAACCGGTGAACGAAGTCATAATAAGGGCACGAGCGGAGTCGTGAGCAAACAATGCAATTTGTATATCAAAATATGATTTGAAACTTGATAAGGTCATACGTCAATTCATTAGTCAAAGTAGTCGAACAATTAACTAGTACGGAGTTCATTTCACAAATGTGTTCCCGAAATGGTATTTATAGCCCCAAAATATAGTTTAGCATTTTGTGTTAATCGAAACATTATTTTACAATAGGCAATTTCATAACAAAAGTTCCTTGTCACAATTTTACAAAAAAAGAGCCTAATAGAGCAAACGAAGGCATCTCGGGGTTAGCGGACCCACCTCGGGTCAAGTCGAGGTGACGAACATGAATCACGAACATTTAGGGTCTATGGAATCATACATGGAAGATCCGAAGCGATTTGATTACATTTGCATAAGTTTCGGACATTTAATTACTTTGCAAGCAAAAGAAGAACTTTAAGGTTCAATTCAATTGAATGAATAGTGCTCGATTTCTAATTCGGATTTCAAGGAACAGAACTGCCCCCGGGGCTCCGATATCAACCTAGGATACTTAAGACATGCCAAAAGAAGGAATAGGGTAGCCTTACATACCTTATAAGCGTCTTACGCTCGCCCCAAACTCAAGTCCCGTTTCGCTCAGAATCTGCAAATGGTCAAAGTTACCAATTAGGGATTTCAAGGCTTAAGAATTCACTTAACCACATATTTGTCTACCGAAATTTCGGCAGCATTTCCCCTACATATATAACACCCCCGAGACTTAGCTCGGCTCAAATGCATCAACACAATATCACAGACATCATAAGTCATAACAAAATCACTCTAACGTCAATATTCTTCCTTTCTATATAAATCGACAACTTTCATTCAAACTTCACAATACCAAACTAATGTCCACATTATTGTATTCATTTACTCATTCAAGGTTATTCAAACACATCCCAATAATATTCCGAGCAATATACACAAGTTCGAATGATTCGTCACTTTCCATATTCCATCTGAAACGTCAACAACTACGACGAACATACTAACTCGCATTGTTTCATTCCAAATTCATTAACAACAACCATAATCCACATTTAAAGTCTTACTTTCACAATTATATAAGAATATACAAAAATCATATAAATTCCCATAAGAACCCGCAACCATTTTCCAATGCCAATTCAACTCGTTAAACATTCATTTACGCCATAAATGCCACAACGACGCAATTAACAACTAAACAAAATCAAATTCACCTTCCCTTCCACACTATCATGGCTCACGGCCAAACACACCCTCTACACACACACACGCCACTCACAAACACCACAAAATTCCATAATCTTCATGCCACTTTAATCACTATAGCATATATATCCATTCCATAACATAAAAACATAGAAATCTTACCTTATTCTTAAAATTCCGACTTGCCGCAAACGTCGCTCTCTCGCTTAACTAATTATATCACGTCGGAGAGCGTCTTGAACTTACTACAATACAAGAAGGACAAGATTTTTAGATGGAAAACAAGGCTAGGAGAATTATTATTATTATTTTTTTTGTTGTTGGAGGGTTCTCGGCCGAGAGCTCTTTCATGGAGCTCTTCAATCTTTTTTTTTGTGTTTAATTTGCTTTCTTGAAAATTCCAAAGGATAATCTTGTATATATATTATTGCCCCTTTAATATATGTCACATGGTCATCACATGACTACTTAATCCATGGACTTGGGCTACTATATGTTGGACCATGGCCGGCCACCTTTGTGGTTTGGGCCTAAATTTCCTCAAGTTTATTGAGCCCAATTCGTTAAAGCTCTCGTTTTGTAATTCCCGAAACTAATTTCCGAAATTCCAATTTTTGCCCTTGGACTTCCTCCATATTTCCACACCAATATTTTTCATAAACAACCTAGACATATTAACTAAAATCAAAATATTGCCTTATAACATACAAGTTCTAATTATTTCCAAGACTTTCCAATTATGCGAAATTACGGGATATAACATTCTCCCCACCTTTAGAACATTCGTCCCCGAATGTTAAATTAGTCTTATAAAGTCTTATGAGCATAACGGGGGAGTCTCTCTTTGTAACTATCACACATGATTTATTCGTCAATTAATGCAACAAACTTAAAATTTAAGATTACCTGTGGGCGTAGGAAACAAGTGGGGATATTTCCTCCTCATCTCCTCCTCTGACTCCCAGGTCATCTCTTCCCGGTTGTTGTTGCGCCATAGGACTTTAACAGAAGGCACTTCCTTAGTGCGCAGTCTCCGTACCTGTCGGTCCAAAATAGTTATAGGCTGCTCTTCATAAGACAAGTGCTCCGTTACCTGAATATCATCCACTGGGAATATCCTGGAAGGATGACCAATACATTTTCGCAGCATAGACACATGAAATACCGGGTGTACTGCCTCCAAATCGGATGGTAAGTCCAGCTCATAGGCGACCTCGCCTATCTTCCGAACGATCTGATATGGCCCGATATACCGCGGGCTTAACTTACCCTTTTTACCGAATCTCATAACACCCTTCATAGGCGACACCTTCAAAAATACCCAGTCGCCAATCTGGAACTCTAATGGTCGACGTCGTCTGTCTGCATATGCTTTCTGTCGACTTTGTGCAGCCAATAATCGCTCCCGAATAAGTTTTACCTTATCCACTGCTTCCTGGATCACATCTGGCCCGATTAATTTAGTTTCGCCCACGTCGAACCAACCAATAGGAGATCTGCATTTTCTACCATAGAGGGCTTCGTACGGTGCCATCTGAATGCTGGAGTGATAACTGTTATTATAGGCAAATTCAATAAGCGGTAAATGATCATCCCAGCTGCCTCTGAAATCAATAACGCAGGCCCGCAACATATCTTCCAGCGTCTGAATAGTGCGCTCGGCCTGCCCGTCGGACTGAGGATGAAAAGCTGTACTGAGACTCACCTGAGTCCCTAATCCCTCCTGAAATGACCTCCAGAAATTTGCCGTAAACTGGGCACCTCGGTCAGTAATAATAGATACAGGGACCCCGTGAAGTCTGACTATCTCCCTGATGTACAATCTAGCGTAGTCCTCAGCCGAATAAGTAGTCCGGACCGGAAGAAAATGGGTTGATTTCGTCAATCTGTCAATAATAACCCAAATAGAATCATACCTGCGTGGAGTGCACGGTAACCCAACAACGAAATCCATATTAATCATCTCCCATTTCCAGGCTGGAATTTTAACCTTCTGACAATTCGGGCACTGACTAACGAACTCTGCAATATCTTTCTTCATACCATCCCACCAATACAAACTTCTGAGATCATGATACATTTTAGTGGAACCAGGATGAACAGAATACCGCGCATTATGCGCCTCGCCCATGATTTGTCGCCGTAAGCCTGCAACATCCGGAACACAGAATCTTCCTTCATATAATAATACCTCTTCAGGTGAAATTTCAAACGGAGTCTTGTCTTTATTAAGGGCCACATCTCTGTAATGAACCACTATAGGATCTTCAAACTGATGCTGCTTTACCTCTGCTATAATAGATGATTCAGCAACTGCACGAACAGAAATCCCAAAATCTCCAGAATCCGCTAAACGAACTCCAAGGCTGGCCAACTGATGAATTTCACGAACCAAGTCTTTCTTATCAGATGGTACATCAGCTAAACTGCCCATGGACTTGCGGCTAAGTGCATCCGCTTCCACATTGGCTTTCCCAGGATGGTACAGAATATCAACGTCATAATCTTTCAATAATTCAAGCTATCTTCTCTGCCGTACATTTAGTTCTTTCTGCTTAAAAATATACTGGAGACTCTTATGGTCCGTATAAATATCAACGTGGACCCCATATAAATAATGCCGCCAAATCTTCAAAGCATGAATCACCGCGGCTAACTCAAGATCATGAGTGGGATAATTCTTCTCGTGCGGTCTGAGCTGCCGGGAAGCATAGGCTATGACTCGACCGTGCTGCATCAACATGCAACCTATCCCAATACCAGAGGCATCACAGAAGACAACATACCCATCTGATCCTTCTGGAAGAGCTAACACTGGTGCTGTAAATAATTTTTCTTTCAACAGCTGGAAACTGCGCTCGCAGCCATCGGTCCACTGAAATTTCGCTGCTTTCTGAGTAAGCTTCGTCAGTGGTGCTGCAATAGAAGAAAAATTTTCCATGAACCTGCGATAATATCCGGCTAACCCCAGAAAACTGCGCACCTCTGTCGGTGTAGTAGGCCTGGGCCAATTCTGTACAGCTTCAATTTTCTGCGTATCGACCCGAATACCGTCTGCTCCGACAATATGCCCCAAGAAAGCCACAGAAGTTAACTAGAATTCACATTTGGAAAATTTAGCATACAATTTCTGTTGACGGAGAGTGCCAAGTACCGTCTTCAAATGATCCGAATGCTCCTCTGCTGATCGTGAATAAATCAAAATATCATCGATAAACACAATCACGAACATGTCCAGGAAAGGCCGAAATACCCGATTCATCAGATCCATAAATACTGCTGGAGCATTAGTCAACCCGAAAGACATAACTCTGAATTCATAATGCCCGTACCGGGTCCTGAAAGCAGTCTTTGGGATATCAGATTCTCGCACTCGCACCTGATGATAACCTGAGCGCAGATCCACCTTTGAAAAATATTTAGCACCCTGCAACTGATCAAACAAATCATCAATCCGGGGGAGGGGATATTTATTCTTTATAGTCACCTTATTTAATTGTCGGTAATCGATACACATGCGCAGTGACCCGACTTTCTTTCTTACAAATAATACCAGCGCTCCCCAGGGTGATGTACTGGGTCTGATAAAGCCTTTATCCAACAAGTCTTTCAGCTGCTCTTTCAACTCCTTCAATTCAACCGGTGCCATTCTGTACGGAGGAATAGATATAGGCTGCGTATCCGGCAACAACTCTATAGTAAAATCTATCTCCCGCTCGGGCGGAAGACCCGAAAGCTCATCAGGAAATACGTCTTGGAATTCATTAACGACCGGAACAGACTGAATGGTAGGTGTCTCAGCTGTAGTGTCGTGCACACGAACCAAGTGATAGATATAGCCTTTCTGAATCATCTTCTTAGCCTTGAGGTACGAAATAAACTTACCCCTCGGCGATGCTGTAGACCCGAACCACTCTATAACTGGTTCCCCTGGAAACTGAAAACGGACTACCTTTTTCTAGCAGTCAACATTAGCATAACAGGAAGCTAACCAGTCCATACCCATAATGACATCGAATTCCAGCATATCTAATTCTTTCAAATCAGCTTTAGTGCAGCGATCACATATAGTCACAGAACAATCCCTATATACCTGCCTCGCTATAATATAATCCCCAACCGGTGTAGCCACTTCAAATGGCTCTATAGGCTCAGACACTATCCCAATTTTACTAGCAACGAGCGGGGAAATATATGATAAAGTAGAACCAGGATCAATCAGTGCATATACAGATCTGGAGAAAACCAATAATGTACCTGTGACGACATTCGGCGAGGCCTCCAGATCCTGGCGGCTGGCTAATGCGTATATGCGGTTCTAGGGACCGCTAGAACCTGAAACACTGCCACGGCCTCGACCGCGTCTCGCCGGTGCCGGCATACCTCGCCCCGCAGGGCGTGCAACTGATGGAGCAGATGATGAACCAACGGCTGACCCCGTCGGCTGAGCCACACTACCAGAACCGCTTGCCAACGGACAATCTCGCATAAGATGGTCCTGACCACCGCATGAAAAACAGGCTCCAGTAAGTCGATAACACTCTCCCGGGTGCGATTTCCCGTAATGGGAACAACGGGTCCTGGGTGGTCTGGGCTGGCTGGGACCTCTAGCTATCTGTGACCTTGATGCTCTCGAGCTCTGACCGGCCCCAGACTGTCCTGCACTGTCAAATCTCCTACCGGCTGGGTGTGTACCCCGGCCTGACGGAGGAGGATGTCTGCCTGACTACTGCTGCTGAGGCTGTCCGCCTCGAGAATCTCCAGAATAACCTGCGGATCTGGCCCTCTTGGGCGGCCTCCTGTCCCGATCTCTGCTAGAATAATCAGCTCTATGTCGGTCCTCCATACCCAGGGCATAAGCCTGTAGTCGGGCAATATCCATGTCTGCCTGCAATGCCACCCCCATACAGCCATCAATCAAATAGCGGTCTAACCCCATCACCTATCTGTGCATCCGATCGTCCATATCTGCTACTATGGCAGGTGCATACCGGGCCAAAGAATCAAACTCCATATTATACTCACGGACGCTCCGACCCCTCTGCTGCAGATGCAAAAATCGGTCAACCCGCGCCCGCCGTAACTCTGGGGGCAAAAAGTGGTGAGTGAAAGCAGTCACAAACTCGTCCCAAGTAGCTGGGGTAGCACCCTCACCCCTGGATAGCTCCCAGGACTCATACCAGTGAGCAGCAACATCCCGTACTCTATGCGAAGCCAACTCAACAGACTCAGTCTCTGAAGCCCTGACCAATTCTAGTGAGCGCCGCATCCCCCGAATAAAGTCATGGGGGTCCTCGTCGGGCTTATACCCGAAAAAATCTGGAGGGCCACACGATAGGAACTCTCGAACTCTCACGCTGTCACGCCTGTCGTCATCATCATCATCTCTCCGCCCGCGTCTGCGAGCCTGTCCCGCTACCAGAGTGGTCAATAACTGCACAGCCTCTCTCAGTGTCCTGTCCTCCGCCCCTGGGTGAGGAGCTGGAGGCTCGGGTGCGGGTACGCGGACCCCTGGAGCTGCTGATGGACCTGCTCCAGGCTCCGCCGATGGTGTAGCGGATCCCTCTGAATGGGGCACAACCTCGGGCAAATCATAAACACGAGCCCGGGTAACTCGCTGTGCCTGACTAGTCCCTGCCATCCCTGCCTTGCCCTTCTGGGCCGCCGTTGCCTTCTTCGGAGGCATCACTGCAAACACAATAACGAATCAGATCAAAATCATCCTAATAGCACGGCTCTAACGCACGATCTAAGATTCCAAAGAAAAGTAATACCCTAAATGCCCTGTAGCCTCCTGTTTATAGATGTGGTGCACAACACACCGATAAACAAGACTCTACGAGACACGGCCTGTAGACATTCCGAGGACAAACCGCTCTGATACCACTTTTGTCACGACCCAACCCCGTAGGCCGTGACTAGTGCCCGATCTGGGCACCCAAACCCATCTATCAAATGCATTCAACTATATAGCAGAAGCCGACGAGGCTATATTTCAAATTTAGATAATTTCCAGAAAAATTTCGGCAGAGTTTCCTTTGTTTTACAGACTATCCAAAATAACCCTGCGCACAGAAAATACCAACAAAGGCCACACCGGCCAACAAGGCAACATGTAAACATATGCGGACCGGCCGCCGTGACGAATGGGATCGCCCCAAACACATCATATACACACATCCGAACAGAAAGACCCAACCCACAAATATGTCCACAGACCTCTAAACAGACCGACAGAATCATATGACGGGACAGGGCCCCGCCGTACCCAAATAGTCAGATATACAGAAATATATACATAACAAAAGATGTATGTACCAAAAGTGGACTCCGGATCAAAAGGGAGTACTCCGAAATAGCAGAAAGTGGAGTCTACAGTGGTGGATCACCTGTGTCTGTACCTGCAGGCATGAAACGCAGCCCCCGAAGAAAGGGGGTCAGTACGAAAGATGTACTGAGTATGTAAAGCATAGAGTACAGAAATATGAGCCACAACTGAAAGTAAACAGGATACAAAAGGGGGAATACTGAACAATATATCTGAATCTATATCAAAATCATATATACATAATGCAAACAAAATCATGCAAAGCTCAGGAACGTGGTCACCACTCCGACACTGGTGCCACACACAACATAACACCAGAAGGTTCATGTTATATCCCGTATTTTATACGTTCGGATATTCCAAGGTAGTCGTAACGCAGTTAAGGGAATGACCATTTTCCAAATGTATTTCAATGAACAAGTGGGTTATAAATATTATTCACAACATTAGTATTATGGAAATATTAAGAATGGTTGAGGGCGAAAAAAAAAAAGAGAAATTCGCAAAATAGAACCATGGTGATATTATGGAAAGCTAGGGGTAAAATGGGAATTTCACAAAAGTCTTGAAAGTTCATAAAATTTCCATGTTGGTTGTGTGGCATAAGTATATGCCCACATTGCTTTGGGGGCTAAAGTGTACCAAGGAAAACATTTGGTCTTCTTTGACCAAATAAAACAATTCAAGAAAACAAAAGAAAAAGAAGAAGAAATTTCTAGAAAAGGAAAGGAAAAAAAAATAATAATTAAATTAAATTAATTAGTCTTCTTTTAAGAAGACTCTAGAGAATAAAAGAAGGGGGGACATGTGAAAATTTTATGATTGGAATGGACTAAAATATAAATATGGAAAGATGACTAGTTCATCCTTATTTAAGAATTGGAGAAGAAAGAAAAAAAGACAAAACAAAAGAAAGAAGCAAGAGATGAGAGGGGGTTTCGGCCATGGCTCTTAAAAATGAGCCATGGGAAATTGATGGAGAAAAATCTTTTTCTTCTTGCATTTAGAGTGATTGAGAGGTCCTCGTCAACGTGGAGAAGTTGTTAGAACAAGAGAACCGCTCGTTGTTGCGTTTTAGCAAGCAAGCCGAGTGGAAAAAGGTTGAAGAAGGAGGTGAGGTTTAACCTTCTCTTTTATGTGTTATGAATGGTTTATGTATGTTATTGAATGTACAAGTGATGGGAATTCATGAAATACTGCATGTACAAGTTGGGCCGTGTGTTGTGTGAAATGTGTAGGAGTAATGAATTAAGTGTATTCAACATGATCATGTAGTGTTGTAATGTATAAAAAAAAAATGAATGAAAATCATGGAGTGGGTGTGTTGTGGTGTTGGCCGAATGAGGTGTTGATTGTATAGAAAAGATGAAATGATTTTTATTTAGTAGTTTGATGGTTGTGTTGTGAATTCCATAATGCAAAATGGATGAGAAATATGGAACACATGTATATGGTGGAAGTCGTGTGTTGTGTTGTGTGTTGTGTGGTCTAAGTTGGTCGTGTGTGTGAATTGTGTTATATGGAAATGAATGAATGAATTTTATGTAGCATGTTGTTGTTGTAACATGTAGAGATGGAAGAAATTGTATGAAAATATGTAAGGAGTCATTGTGGTCGAGAATGGTGTTGTTTGGTAAGTTAAGGTGAATTGATGTAATTTGATATTCTAGTTGTCGCCGTTATGAATTATGTGATATTGAATGAAGGGTGTCGTCGAAGTTAAGGTATACGAACGATAAGTAAATGTATGGTTGGGATTGAAGTTGAAGGTTTCGGATGAAATAGTATATTGATTAAGTTGTTGGAATATGGTGTGAATTGAATGTTGGAATATTGCTAGCATAATTGTTAGTATTGTTGTTGATTTGGCCGGGTTAAATTCCCGGATTGTTGTTGTTGATTTGGAGCCGAGCCATATTCTCGGGGTTGGTATGTTTACAGGGGAGATGCTGCCGAAATTCCGGCAGAATATAAGTAAATGTGTTTGAAAGGTTAAAGCAAGTATATGATAATGGAACTAATGAAGGGATGAACTTTCTTGCATGTAGACAAACAAGTTGGATGCCCAAGCGTAACTAGTTGGTCGCAGCACAGGTATGTAAGGCTTACCCTTCCTTTCTTTTGGCATGTCCTAGTTGTAATAGGCTATGATACGAGCCTCGAGGGAAACTCTATTCCTAGAAATCCGAGCTTGATTTTGAGCCCAATTCATTCAGTGAAATTGAACTAAGAACCTTATGCTTTGATGGAAACATAGTTTGAACGTCCGTAACTTCTACAAATGAAACCAGATTGCCCTGAAACCTTCATAGATGACTCTATAAGGCTAAATGTTCATAGTTTATATACGCCACCTCGACTTAATCCGAGGTGGGCCCATAATTCCCGAACCCCATTTGTATTGCTCTATTGGACTCATTTCCGCATAGTAATTAAGAGGAACTTGGGCTATTGTTCTGGATTTGTAATGAACAGTATGTACTCTCTGATATAAGTATCTGGAAATTCTGATATGAGTATTCCTATATAGGTATTTGGATACAAGTATTTTGGATATGGATATTTTGACAAAAGTATTTTTACGTAAGTACTCCGATACAAAAAATTTGACGTAAACATTTTGATAGAAGTATTCAGATATAAGTATTTTGGATATGAGAATCCTGACATACGTATTTTGTTATAACTACTCTGATATAAGTATTTTGATATAAGTATTCTGACCTAAGCATTCTGACATAAGTATTCTGATATGAGTACCCCGACATAAGTATTTTAATATTAGTATTTTGATATGGGTAACCTGCTATGATTATTCTGATGGCACGTTCGATCATTCTATCGAGTCTCGATTTATGTGCATGTAGTTGCTCACTACTCTGCTCGTGCATGTGCTATGATCCCTTTCACCGGATCCTGGGTCGGTATGTATCGTGCGGATGGTTCGCCGAGTCCTCTGTTGAGGGTCGGGTTCCATATATGAGTTCTGAAGTATGATGTGTCCGGTTCCGGGGTACTATGTTATATGTCAGTCCCCGGTTACCGAGGATATATTATGAAGTATGATGTGTCCGGGCTCGGGGTGTCGTGTTATCTGTCCGCCCCCGGGTACCGTGGTTATGTTATGATGTGTGACGGAGATCAGAGCAAATTTTCTGAAATATGATGTGTTGTGGCACGAAAGGTAGGAGTGGCGACCACGTTCCTACGTTATCGTGCGCATCCCTTGGCATTGTTCACCGGTTCCTCGACGTTTTATCTGTCCCCGAGGTTATCATGTATATGATAGGATGTGACCGGTCCCTCGGCGTAATATTTGTCCCCGAGGTCACCGTATGTATGATATGGTATTTATCCCGGCGTTTGTATATGTCCCCGGGGTTACCGCGTATGTGATATGATATCCGATTCCGATATGCATGACTTGTGTTGGAGAGTAAGCATTTTGACCTTCCGTATATTCTGTATTCCGTTTGCTATATGACATCATTTGAGTAATTTGTACGTTCTGTAATCCGTCTGGCATACGAGATGAGTAAGTATGATTCGTGTCTGGAAAAGAAAAAAAATAATAAGTGTTTGGTATTCTGGATAGGCTATTTGTATGTTGTTCTAGCTGTCTCAGTCATGGTTTCGTTTTCTGTACTCATGCCTTACATACTCAGTACATATTCCGTACTGACCCCCTCTTTTTCGGGGGCTGCATTTCATGCCGCGCAGGTACCCACAAATGGATAGACGAGATTAGCTGAAGATGATCCAGTGGATTGGCGGGCTCCATTTCCTCCAGGAGTGCTGCCGAATCAGAGTATGTATGCTGTGATGTCTGATCAGTATTAGAGACTTTGCAGACAGCGTCGTGGGTAATGATAGTCAGTCTGTAAGCGGCTCCATCAGCCGATATGTCATTTTGTGTTATGTAGTAAATTTTATATAATTACAGATTTGTTAAATTCTGGAAATAGTAAGCAGAAAATTTTGAAAGCTCAACTTGTATTTTATTTGTAATTGACTTTCAGAATTCAAAAAAAAAAAATTAGGTGTGTAATCAGGGTCTGCGGGTTTGCTCGGCTCTGTATGTGGGGTCGAGTGCCCATCACACCCTAATAAGGTTAGGTTGTGACAAAGTGGTATCAGAGCAGGTCGGTCTAAGGGTTGTCTGCAAAGTCGTGCCCGGTAGAGTCTTATTTATGGGTGTGTAGCGCGCCACACTTATAAACAGGAGGCTACGGGGTATCTAGGGATTGTTGACCTTCTTTCTGTCATAGATCGTGCGATAGAGCCATGTCATAGGACATGAGATCCCTTGTATGCAAGCCTTACATACTATGGAAGAAGATGGGAAATGATATGGAAAGGTCACAAGGGCAAGTCTAGAGATATTCGTTCTGTTACCTGAAACAGAAAGTTCTGGGCGGCTAGGATGTGATATATAGCCGTATGCTCTGTAAGGTATTGTTGATATTTGCTGCGTACAGATTTCGAATGATAAGAATTTGTAAAGGTGGTATAGAAGACCGAAGAGGGTAAAATAGTAATTTCACAAGAAAGGACGTGTTACGAATGTGTCTCAGAATCTGTAAAACCTTGACTTGCTCCAGGTTACGTAGTAAAGGACATACGAGGAAGTGGACGTGATTATATTAGCGTTAAGGCGCCAAATTCCACCAAGGTTTTGAGGTTAAGCGTGCTTAGGTGGGAGCAATTTCAGGATGGGTGACCCCCTGGGAAGTATGCAGGAAATTCCAAAGATTTAGCTATCAGAGACAAATGGAAAACTAGAACAACCTAAGTGAAATTGGAGTATACGGAATGGTTGGAGAATGTAAAAAGCCATGTGGCACGCGACAGGCTAGACTAGAAAAAAAAAAGATAGGAAGTGCAGTGCAGTTTTGGAATTTGGATAGGCTTGAATAGCGTCTGAAAGTATTTTGCAGGTTAGTTGATACTAATTATATGTGTATATGTATATGAACATGTATAATATCTCATATGTGAGGGTATCGACGGAAAATGAAAGGAAAACTCATGATACGGAATTTTGCTATGTTGTGCACGTAGTCGAGAAGAAGAACCGTTGGCATATGAGGAGCCCCTTAAAGGGGGAGAGACCGCATTATATTAGACCAAAAAGGGATTACCATATCCTCAAGTACCAGAAGGGAAACTTATGACATAAACTGAGGATTTGTGTAAAGGCCAAAGAGACTAAAATGAAAGATAAGGAACGAGCATGAAGGAAAGGACGAATACAAAAGAGATCCTCCCGATGTATTATGACACCCCATAAGATCGGTTGAACATTCGAGGACGAATGTTCTAAAGGGGGGGAGGATGTTATATCCCGTATTTTATACGTTCGGATATTCCAAGGTAGTCGTAAGAAGTTAAGGGAATGACCATTTTCCAAATGTATTTCAATGAACAAGTGGGTTATAAATATTATTCACAACATTAGTATTATGGAAATATTAAGAAAGGTTGAGGGCAAAAAAAAAAAAGAGAAATTCGCAAAATAGAACCATGGTGATATTATGGAAAGCTAGGGGTAAAATGGGAATTTCACAAAAGTCTTGAAAGTTCATAAAATTCCCATGTTGGTTGTGTGGCATAAGTATATGCCCACATTGCTTTGGGGGCTAAAGTGTACCAAGGAAAACATTTGGTCTTCTTTGACCAAATAAAACAATTCAAGAAAAGAAAAGAAAAAGAAGAAGAAAATTCTAGAAAAGGAAAGGAAAAAAAAATAATAATTAAATTAAATTAATTAGTCTTCTTTTAAGAAGACTCTAGAGAATAAAAGAATGGGGGACATGTGAAAATTTTATGATTGGAAGGGACTAAAATATAAATATGGAAAGGTGACTAGTTCATCCTTATTTAAGAATTGGAGAAGAAAGAAAAAAAAGACAAAACAAAAGAAAGAAGCAAGAGATGAGAGGGGGTTTCGGCCATGGCTCTTAAAAATGACCCATGGGAAATTGATGGAGAAAATCTTTTTCTTCTTGCATTTAGAGTGATTGAGAGGTCCTCGTCAACGTGGAGAAGTTGTTAGAACAAGAGAACCGCTCATTGTTGCGTTTTAGCAAGCAAGCCGAGTGGAAAAAGGGTGAAGAAGGAGGTGAGGTTTAACCTTCTCTTTTATGTGTTATGAATGGTTTATGTATGTTATTGAATGTAGAAGTGATGGGAATTCATGAAATATTGCATGTACAAGTTGGGCCGTGTGTTGTGTGAAATGTGTAGGAGTAATGAATTAAGTGTATTCAACATGATTATGTAGTGTTGTAATGTATAAAAAAAAATGAATGAAAATCATGGAGTGGGTGTGTTGTGGTGTTGGCCGAATGAGGTGTTGATTGTGTAGAAAAGATGAAATGATTTTTATTTAGTAGTTTGATGGTTGTGTTGTGAATTCCATAATGCAAAATGGATGAGAAATATGGAACACATGTATATGGTGGAAGTCGTGTGTTGTGTTGTGTGTTGTGTGGTCTATGTTGGCCGTGTGTGTGAATTGTGTTATATGGAAATGAATGAATGAATTTTATGTAGCATGTTGTTGTTGTAACATGTAGAGATGGAAGAAATTGTATGAAAATATGTAAGGAGTCATTGTGGTCGAGAATGGTGTTGTTTGGTAAGTTAAGGTGAATTGATGTAATTTGATATTCTAGTTGTCGCCGTTATGAATTATGTGATATTGAATGAAGGGTGTCGTCGAAGTTAAGGTATACGAACGATAAGTAAATGTATGGTTGGGATTGAAGTTGAAGGTTTCGGATGAAATAGTATATTGATTAAGTTGTTGGAATATGGTGTGAATTAAATTGAATTGAATTGAATTGAATGTTGGAATATTGCTAGCATAATTGTTAGTATTGTTGTTGATTTGGCCGGGTTAAATTCCAAGATTGTTGTTGTTGATTTGGAGCCGAGCCATATTCTCGGGGTTGGTATGTTTACAGGGGAGATGCTGCCGAAATTCCAGCAGAATATAAGTAAATGTGTTTGAAAGGTTAAAGCAAGTATATGATAATGGAACTAATGAAGGGATGAACTTTCTTGCATGTAGACAAACAAGTTGGATGCCCAAGCGTAACTAGTTGGTCGCAGCACAGGTATGTAAGGCTTACCCTTCCTTTCTTTTAGCATGTCCTAGTTGTAATAGGCTATGATACGAGCCTCGAGGGAAACTCTATTCCTAGAAATCCGAGCTTGATTTTGACCCCTATTCATTCAGTGAAATTGAACTAAGAACTTTATGCTTTGATGGAAACATAGTTTGAACGTCCGTAACTTCTACAAATGAAACCAGATTGCCCTGAAACCTTCGTGGATGACTCTATAAGGCTAAATGTTCATAGTTTATATACGCCACCTCGACTTAATCCGAGGTCGGCCCGTAATTCCCGAACCCCATTTGTATTGCTCTATTGGACTCATTTCCGCATAGTAATTAAGAGCAACTTGGGCTATTGTTCTGGATTTGTTATGAACTGTATGTACTCTCTGATATAAGTATCTGGAAATTCTGATATGAGTATTCCTATATAGGTATTTGGATACAAGTATTTTGGATATGGATATTTTGACAAAAGTATTTTGACGTAAGTACTCCGATACAAGAAATTTGACGTAAACATTTTGATAGAAGTATTCGGATATAAGTATTTTGGATATGAGAATCCTGACATACGTATTTTGTTATAACTACTCTGATATAAGTATTTTGATATAAGTATTCTGACCTAAGCATTCTGACATAAGTATTCTGATATGAGTACCCCGACATAGGTATTTTAATATAAGCATTCTGATATGGGTAACCTGCTATGATTATTCTGATGGCACGTTCGATCATTCTATCGAGTCTCGATTTATGTGCATGTAGTTGCTCACTACTCTGCTCGTGCATGTGCTATGATTCCTTTCACCGGATCCCGGGTGGGTATGTATCGTGCGGATGGTTCGCCGAGTCCTCTGTTGAGGGCCGGGTTCCATATATGAGTTCCGAAGTATGATGTGTCCAGTTCCGGGGTACTATGTTATATGTCCGTCCTCGGTTACCGAGGATATATTATGAAGTATGATGTGTCCGGGCTCGGGGTGTCGTGTTATCTGTCCGCCCCCTGGTCCCGTGGTTATGTTATGATGTGTGACGGAGATCGGAGCAAATTTTCTGAAATATGATGTGTTGTGGCACCAAAGGTAGGAGTGGCGACCACGTTCCTACGTTATCGTGCGCATCCCTTGGCATTGTTCATCGGTTCCTCGGCGTGTTATCTGTCCCCGGGGTTATCATGTATATGATAGGATGTGACCGGTCCCTCGGCGTGATATTTGTCCCCGAGGTCACAGTATGTATGATATGGTATTTGTCCCGGCGTGGTATATATCCCCGGGGTTACCGCGTATGTGATATGATATCCGATTCCGATATGCATGACTTGTGTTGGAGAGTAAGCATTCTGACCTTCCGTATATTCTGTATTCCGTTTGCTATATGACATCATTTGAGTAATTTGTACGTTCTGTAATCCGTCTTGCATACGAGATGAGTAAGTATGATTCGTGTCTGGAAAAGAAAAAAATAATAAGTGTTTGGTATTCTGGATAGGCTATTTGTATGTTGTTTTATCTGTCTCAGTCATGGTTTCGTTTTCTGTATTCATGCCTTACATACTCAGTACATATTCCGTACTGACCCCCTCTTTTTCGGGGGCTGCGTTTCATGCCGCGCAGGTACCCACAAATGGATAGACGAGATTAGCTGAAGATGATCCAGTGGATTGGCGGGCTCCATTTCCTCCAGGAGTGCTGCCGAATCAGAGTATGTATGCTGTGTTGTCTGATCAGTATTAGAGACTTTGCAGACAGCGTCGTGGGTAATGATAGTCAGTCTGTAAGCGGCTCCATCAGCCGATATGTCATTTTGTGTTATGTAGTAAATTTTATATAATTACAGATTTGCTAAATTATGGAAATAGTAACCAGAAAATTTTGAAAGCTCAACATGTATTTTATTTGTAATTGACTTTCAGAATTCAAAAAAAAAAAAAATTAGGTGTGTAATCAGGGTCTGCGGGTTCGCTCGGCTCTGTATGTGGGGTCGAGTGCCCATCACACCCTAATAAGGTTAGGGTGTGACAAAGTGGTATCAGAGCAGGTCGGTCTAGGGGTTGTCTGCAAAGTCGTGCCCGGTAGAGTCTTGTTTATGGGTGTGTAGCGCGCCACACTTATAAACAGGAGGCTACGGGGTATCTAAGGATTGTTGACCTTCTTTCTGTCATAGATCGTGCGATAGAGCCATGTCATAGGACATGAGATCCCTTGTATGCAAGCCTTACATACTATGGAAGAAGATGGGAAATGATATGGAAAGGTCACAAGGGCAAGTCTGGAGATATTTGTTCTGTTACCTGAAACAGAAAGTTCTGGGCGGCTAGGATGTGATATATAGCCGTATGCTCTGTAAGGTATTGTTGATATTTGCTGCGTACAGATTTCGAATGATAAGAATTTGTAAAGGTGGTATAGAAGACCGAAGAGGGTAAAATAGTAATTTCACAAGAAAGGACGTGTTACGAATGTGTCTCAGAATCTGTAAAACCTTGACTTGCTCCAGGTTACTTAGTAAAGGACATACGAGGAAGTGGACGTGATTATATTAGCGTTAAGGCGCCAAATTCCACCAAGGTTTTGAGGTTAAGCGTGCTTAGGTGGGAGCAATTTCAGGATGGGTGACCCCCTGGGAAGTATGCAGGAAATTCCAAAGATTTAGCTATCAGAGACAAATGGAAAACTAGAACAACCTAAGTGAAATTGGAGTATACGGAATGGTTGGAGAATGTAAAAAGCCATGTGGCACGCGACAGGCTACACTAGAAAAAAAAAGATAGGAAGTGCAGTGCAGTTTTGGAATTTGGATAGGCTTGAATAGCGTCTGAAAGTATTTTGCAGGTTAGTTGATACTAATTATATGTGTATATGTATATGAACATGTATGATATCTCATATGTGAGGGTATCGACGGAAAATGAAAGGAAAACGCATGATACGGAATTTTGCTATGTTGTGCACGTAGTCGAGAAGAAGAACCGTTGGCATATGAGGAGCCCCTTAAAGGGGGGGGGGGGGAGACCGCATTATATTAGACCAAAAAGGGATTACCATATCCTCAAGTACCAGAAGGGAAACTTATGACATAAATTGAGGATTTGTGTAAAGGCCAAAGAGAGTAAGATGAAAGATAAGGAACGAGCATGAAGGAAAGGACGAATACAAAAGAGATCCTCCCGATGTATTATGACACCCCATAAGATCGGTTGAAAATTCGAGGACGAATGTTCTAAAGGGGGGGAGGATGTTGTATCCCGTATTTTATACGTTCGGATATTCCAAGGTAGTCGTAAAGAAGTTAAGGGAATGACCATTTTCCAAATGTATTTCAATGAACAAGTGGGTTATAAATATTATTCACAACATTAGTATTATGCAAATATTAAGAAAGGTTGAGGGCGAAAAAAAAAGAGAAATTCGCAAAATAGAACCATGGTGATATTATGGAAAGCTAGGGGTAAAATGGGAATTTCACAAAAGTCTTGAAAGTTCATAAAATTTCCATGTTGGTTGTGTGGCATAAGTATATGCCCACATTGCTTTGGGGGCTAAAGTGTACCAAGGAAAACATTTGGTCTTCTTTGACCAAATAAAACAATTCAAGAAAAGAAAAGAAAAAGAAGAAGAAAATTCTAGAAAAGGAAAGGAAAAAAAAATAATAATTAAATTAAATTAATTAGTCTTCTTTTAAGAAGACTCTAGAGAATAAAAGAAGGGGGGACATGTGAAAATTTTATGATTGGAAGGGACTAAAATATAAATATGGAAAGATGACTAGTTCATCCTTATTTAAGAATTGGAGAAGAAAGAAAAAAAAGACAAAACAAAAGAAAGAAGCAAGAGATGAGAGGGGGTTTCGGCCATGGCTCTTAAAAATGAGCCATGGGAAATTGATGGAGAAAAATCTTTTTCTTCTTGCATTTAGAGTGATTGAGAGGTCCTCGTCAACGTGTAGAAGTTGTTAGAACAAGAGAACCGCTCGTTGTTGTGTTTTAGCAAGCAAGCCGAGTGGAAAAAGGGTGAAGAAGGAGGTGAGGTTTAACCTTCTCTTTTATGTGTTATGAATGGTTTATGTATGTTATTGAATGTAGAAGTGATGGGAATTCATGAAATATTGCATGTACAAGTTGGGCCGTGTGTTGTGTGAAATGTGTAGGAGTAATGAATTAAGTGTATTCAACATGATTATGTAGTGTTGTAATGTATAAAAAAAAATGAATGAAAATCATGGAGTGGGTGTGTTGTGGTGTTGGCCGAATGAGGTGTTGATTGTATAGAAAAGATGAAATGATTTTTATTTAGTTGTTTGATGGTTGTGTTGTGAATTCCATAATGCAAAATGGATGAGAAATTTGGAACACATGTATATGGTGGAAGTCGTGTGTTGTGTTGTGTGTTGTGTGGTCTAAGTTGGCCGTGTGTGTGAATTGTGTTATATGGAAATTAATGAATGAATTTTATGTAGCATGTTGTTGTTGTAACATGTAGAGATGGAAGAAATTGTATGAAAATATGTAAGGAGTCATTGTGGTCGAGAATGGTGTTGTTTGGTAAGTTAAGGTGAATTGATGTAATTTGATATTCTAGTTGTCGCCGTTATGAATTATGTGATATTGAATGAAGGGTGTCGTCGAAGTTAAGGTATACGAACGATAAGTAAATGTATGGTTGGGATTGAAGTTGAAGGTTTCGGATGAAATAGTATATTGATTAAGTTGTTGGAATATGGTGTGAATTAAATTGAATTGAATTGAATGTTGGAATATTGCTAGCATAATTGTTAGTATTGTTGTTGATTTGGCCGGGTTAAATTCCCGGATTGTTGTTGTTGATTTGGAGCCGAGCCATATTCTCGGGGTTGGTATGTTTACAGGGGAGATGCTGCCGAAATTCCGGCAGAATATAAGTAAATGTGTTTGAAAGGTTAAAGCAAGTATATGATAATGGAACTAATGAAGGGATGAACTTTCTTGCATGTAGACAAACAAGTTGGATGCCCAAGCGTAACTAGTTGGTCGCAGCACAGGTATGTAAGGCTTACCCTTCCTTTCTTTTGGCATGTCCTAGTTGTAATAGGCTATGATACGAGCCTCGAGGGAAACTCTATTCCTAGAAATCCGAGCTTGATTTTGAGCCCTATTCATTCAGTGAAATTGAACTAAGAACCTTATGCTTTGATGGAAACATAGTTTGAACGTCCGTAACTTCTACAAATGAAACCAGATTGCCCTGAAACCTTCATGGATGACTCTATAAGGCTAAATGTTCATAGTTTATATATGCCACCTCGACTTAATCCGAGGTGGGCCCATAATTCCCGAACCCCATTTGTATTGCTCTATTGGACTCATTTCCGCATAGTAATTAAGAGGAACTTGGGCTATTGTTCTGGATTTGTAATGAACTGTATGTCCTCTCTGATATAAGTATCTGGAAATTCTGATATGAGTATTCCTATATAGGTATTTGGATACAAGTATTTTGGATATGGATATTTTGACAAAAGTATTTTTACGTAAGTACTCCGATACAAGAAATTTGACGTAAACATTTTGATAGAAGTATTGCGATATATGTATTTTGGATATGAGAATCCTGACATACGTATTTTGTTATAACTACTCTGATATAAGTATTTTGATATAAGTATTCTGACCTAAGCATTCTGACATAAGTATTCTGATATGAGTACCCCGACATAAGTATTTTAATATAAGCATTCTGATATGGGTAACCTGCTATTATTATTCTGATGGCACGTTCGATCATTCTATCGAGTCTCGATTTATGTGCATGTAGTTGCTCACTACTCTGCTCGTGCATGTGCTATGATCCCTTTCACCGGATCTTGGGTCGGTATGTATCGTGCAGATGGTTCGCCGAGTCCTCTGTTGAGGGCCGGGTTCCATAGATGAATTCCGAAGTATGATGTGTCCGGTTCCGGGGTACTATGTCATATGTCCGTCCCCGGTTACCGAGGATATATTATGAAGTATGATGTGTCCGGGCTCGGGGTGTCGTGTTATCTGTCCGCCCCCGGGTACCGTGGTTATGTTATGATGTGTGATGGAGATCGGAGCAAATTTTCTAAAATATGATGTGTTGTGGCACCAAAGGTAGGAGTGGCGACCACATTCCTACGTTATCGTGCGCATCCCTTGGCATTGTTCACCGGTTTCTCGGCGTGTTATCTGTCCCCGAGGTTATCATGTATATGATAGGATGTGACCGGTCCCTCGGCGTGATATTTGTCCCCGAGGTCACCGTATGTATGATATGGTATTTGTCCCTGCGTGGTATATGTCCCCGGGGTTACCGCGTATGTGATATGATATCTGATTCCGATATGCATGACTTGTGTTGGAGAGTAAGCATTCTGACCTTCCGTATATTCTGTATTCCGTTTGCTATATGTCATCATTTGAGTAATTTGTACGTTCTGTAATCCGTCTTGCATACGAGATGAGTAAGTATGATTCGTGTCTGGAAAAGAAAAAAATAATAAGTGTTTGGTATTCTGGATAGGCTATTTGTATGTTGTTCTATCTGTCTCAGTCATGGTTTCGTTTTCTGTACTCATGCCTTACATACTCAGTACATATTCCGTACTGACCCCCTCTTCTTCGGGGGCTGCGTTTCATGCCGCGTAGGTACCCACAAATGGATAAACTAGATTAGCTGAAGATGATCCAGTGGATTGGCGGGCTCCATTTCCTCCAGGAGTGCTGCCGAATCAGAGTATGTATGCTGTGATGTCTGATCAGTATTAGAGACTTTGCAGACAGCGTCGTGGGTAATGATAGTCAGTCTGTAAGCGGCTCCATCAGCCGATATGTCATTTTGTGTTATGTAGTAAATTTTATATAATTACAGATTTGTTAAATTCTGGAAATAGTAAGCAGAAAATTTTGAAAGCTCAACATGTATTTTATTTGTAATTGACTTTCAGAATTCAAAAAAAAAAAAAAAATTAGGTGTGTAATCAGGGTCTGCGGGTTCGCTCGGGTCTGTTTGTGGGGTCGAGTGCCCATCACACCCAAATAAGGTTAGGGTGTGACAGTTCAAATCTCCGTACATCCCCGAGCACACATATCATCATAACATATCACCAGCCATATCACAGCATAACACCAAACGGAACCCGGCCCTATGGCGAGGTCTCGGGAACCGTAACACAACATACGGCCGAATTTATCATAGTGCGCACGAATCATAACCGGCCCGGGAACTGGTGAACGAAGTCATAACAAGGGCACGAGCGGAGTCGTGAGCAAATAATGCAATTTGTATATCAAAATATGATTTGAAACTTGATAAGGTCATACGTCAATTCATTAGTCAAAGTAGTCGAACAATTAACTAGTACGGAGTTCATTTCACAAAAGTGTTCCCGAAATGGTATTTATAGCCCCAAAATATAGTTTAGCATTTTGTGTTAATCGAAACATTATTTTACAATAGGCAATTTCATAACAAAAGTTCCTTATCACAATTTTACAAAAAAAGAGCCTAATAGAGCAAACGAAGGCATCTCGGGGTTAGCGGACCCACCTCGGGTCAAGTCGAGGTGACGGACATGAATCACGAACATTTAGGGTCTATGGAATCATACATGGAAGATCCGAAGCGATTTGATTACATTTGCATAAGTTTCGGACACTTAGTTACTTTGCAAGCAAAAGAAGAACTTTAAGGTTCAATTCAATTGAATGAATAGTGCTCGATTTCTAATTCGGATTTCAAGGAACAGAACTGCCCCCGGGGCTCCGATATCAACCTAGGATACTTAAGACATGCCAAAAGAAGGAATAGGGTAGCCTTACATACCTTATAAGCGTCTTACGCTCGCCCCAAACTCAAGTCCCGTTTCGCTCAGAATCTGCAAATGGTCAAAGTTACCAATTAGGGATTTCAAGGCTTAAGAATTCACTTAACCACATATTTGTCTACCGAAATTTCGGCAGCATTTCCCCTACATATATAACACCCCCGAGACTTAGCTCGGCTCAAATGCATCAACACAATATCACAGACATCATAAGTCATAACAAAATCACTCTAACGTCAATATTCTTCCTTTCTATATAAATCGACAACTTTCATTCAAACTTCACAATACCAAACTAATGTCCACATTATTGTATTCATTTACTCATTCAAGGTTATTCAAACACATCCCAATAATATTCCGAGCAATATACACAAGTTCGAATGATTCGTCACTTTCCATATTCCATCTGAAACGTCAACAACTACGACGAACATACTAACTCGCATTGTTTCATTCCAAATTCATTAACAACAACCATAATCCACATTTAAAGTCTTACTTTCACAATTATATAAGAATATACAAAAATCATATAAATTCCCATAAGAACCCGCAACCATTTTCCAATGCCAATTCAACTCGTTAAACATTCATTTACGCCATAAATGCCACAACGACGCAATTAACAACTAAACAAAATTAAATTCACCTTCCCTTCCACACTATCATGGCTCACGGCCAAACACACCCTCTACACAAACACACGCCACTCACAAACACCACAAAATTCCATAATCTTCATGCCACTTTAATCACTATAGCATATATATCCATTCCATAACATAAAAACATAGAAATCTTACCTTTTTCTTAAAATTCCGACTTACCGCAAACGTCGCTCGCTCGCTTAACTAATTATATCACGTCGGAGAGCGTCTTGAACTTACTACAATACAAGAAGGACAAGATTTTTAGATGGAAAACAAGCCTAGGAGAATTTTTTTTTTTTTTTTGTTGTTGGAGGGTTCTCGGCCGAGAGCTCTTTCTTGGAGCTCTTCAATTTTTTTTTTTTTGTGATTAATTTGCTTTCTTGAACATTCCAAAGGATAAGCTTGTATATATATTATTGCCCCTTTAATATATGTCACATGGTCATCACATGACTACTTAATCCATGGACTTGGGCTACTATATGTTGGACCATGGCCGGCCACCTTTGTGGTTTGGGCCTAAATTTCCTCAAGTTTATTGAGCCCAATTCGTTAAAGCTCTCGTTTTGTAATTCCCGAAACTAATTTCCAAAATTCCAATTTTTGCCCTTGGACTTCCTCCATATTTCCACACCAATATTTTTCATAAACAACCTAGACATATTAACTAAAATCAAAATATTTCCTTATAACATACAAGTTCTAATTATTTCCAAGACTTTCCAATTATGCGAAATTACGGGATATAACAGCTGGATCGGTCGACAAGCAGTTTTATAAGTTTAAAACCCCAAAACCCCAGTCATTATTTCTATTCCGACTTAAGAGCTTTGTGGAGGCGAATTTTAGGGTATTCAAGTGATTTCCTCCCCAAGGTGACATTCCTACCTTATTATGATTTCATTAACCTCTCTTAATCATCTAGCATAATCTAGAATTCATAGAATCTAATGGGTCTTCAAATGGGTTCTTGAGTTAAGTTCCAAATCATTTTTGGTTAATAGAATCTTCCTAAATAGTAAGATTAATGTTGAATATGCTTGAATATGTTGGGAACAAACTAGTTAGATTCATATTTTCCATAAAAAGCTTAAGATTAAAACAAGGGTTTTTACGGGTTATAATCTTGTATTATTGGTTGGGTTAGCTTCATTATGAATGGATTTGATGATTATAAATTATATAAACATGTTTCTTCCATTTTAATGATAAAATTGTGGTATTAAAGTTAGGGTTCTTAGACCCAAATTTGAGGTTTTCACATTAATGATGATTTGAGAATTAATTGAGTATTCCTATGATTAAAGTAATCGGTATTGACCCTTTGGTATTGAATTTGGTATTTGGGTCATAGAATTCCCATTTTGCCTTGAGTCCCGTTTTCCTAAATTAAAGAGTGGCCTTTTGACCCGAATTATTAAATCTCGAAAATTTCGGATTGTTGCCTTGTGAGTAGGCTAACATGAGCTTAAGGTGATTATGAAACCCTTACAAGATTAAGGAAAGTATTAGATAGCTTAAGGTGCATACTATAAGATTTCGAAGTCATATGAATATGTGAAGTTTAGTTGTTGAAGGAAGTGAAATGTAAGTCGTGTTCAGAAAGGTTTTTTCTATAATTGAGTTAATATTTATTTAGAAATATCTTGAGGGGTTGCTATAGGGCCAATTGTACGGTTAATGAAGTGTTATATAAGTGTGAAGAAGGTTCCACAAGGATTGGAAGTCAAACGAGTCGACGAGAATGAAATTCGGAAATTCCCAGTTGTACGGCCATTTGTACGGACCGTATAATTGTTCGTAGATTACTTCCAGAGAACCCTGGTGAGATTATACGGTCCAATTATACGGAATGTATAAATTATATGGCCTGTATAATTGGTCGTATAATCGGGTTGGGTCAGATTTTTCTTTTTATATACATGGATGACCTTCACTTTATTTTTCATTTCCCACTTTCTTCAAACTCTTAAAAGCTATAAAACCCTTTCTAAGCATATTTCACTCAAACCCAAGAGATTACAAAGATCAAATATCAAGAATTGAGGTGTTCATGTGTTAGAAGGCTCCCTAGGGTTGGTAGATTTCAAGATTTACTTGGGTATTGTAGCTAGGGTTTTTGCACAAGTTGATTGCTGCTCAAAATCTTGTTCCTATGAGATAAAAAGGTTAGTTTTCATTCTTATTTCATGTTATTAAGAATGCTTGGTTGTAACAAAACTTGGAGGAAAGGAGAAATGAAGAAGATGAGTTCTAAATGTGGATTTCCTGATATTTATGAGTGGTAAATTAATTTGAGTCATGATTCTTAGTATGATGTAGATATGTTCTTGTTATAGAAGATAATAATGGTGATGAGGAAGCATTGTATGAAAATGTGCAAAAGTTGGTATAAAGTTGCTAGTATGAGTTGAATATGAGAATGAATATTGAAGACTTAATGGAATGTGATTACTTAATTATGGTATTGTGGATGTTATTATGGATTTTTGGGAGTTGTTTTGTAATATGGTGAAAGTCAACGAAATACGGGAGATGCTGCCCAATTTTCATTAGCTCATGAATTATTCTAGTTTAGGTTTAAGAGTATCATTAAGACTTAACTATGGTATGAATCCTTCTAAATGTATATTTCCCAAGCTTTGCGGTGAACGTTAAGTAGTTAAGAAGACGACGAGGTATGTAAGGCTAGCCCTTTTTTCATTAAGGCATGATTCCATTGCTATATACCTTCTTATGAGTCCCAAAATGTCTTCCAAATGACCCCATCTCTAGAATTACTAAAGTTCATGATTCTCGATATTTTTATGATAGTTGATCCTCTAAGAAAATAAGTAACGAAAATTATGATGATGATTATGTTGATGATATGTGGGGACTAGTATGTATACGTGAATAAGTATGTATGGCTATTATTTAACACCGAGCTTCTATCACTGAGTATGACGTCTATCGCGCACACACCACTGGAGTTGGGTATGGATGACACTAAGCCTTAGTAGGGCTAGGTATGTATAACACCGAACCTTATCGTGGTCAGGTATGTAAGAAACCGAACCTCTATGTTCGGGTATGATACTTCTAAATGTATAAATGTATGAAATGGAAGTTTCCCATTGGAAAGTGGGTAAGTAAATATGTTGAACATCGCTAGAGGTATACATGGCTCTTTCATTCCGTGACTCGTCTATCTTATGCCATTTCTTATGCTTCCTTTATGTTATTGATTATGCTTTACATACTCAGTACATTATTTGTACTGATGTCCTTTTGTTTGTGGACGATGCGTCATACCCGCAGGTGGACAGGGAGACATACTTGATCCATAGATTATTTGTTCAGCGACTGCATAGAGGAGCTCCATTTCATCTGGAGCTGCAGCTGTTGGTATTATTCTCTTGTGTACATACATATGAGCATGGCGAGGTCCTGTCCTGTCTATATGATATTACATACTCTCTTAAGAGGCTCGTAGACAGTTGTGTATAGTAAGATGTCCTGTAGCCTTGTCGGCTCATATTTTGTGTATTATTTTGTCAGCCCCGTTGGCTTGTGCATATGGATATGGACATTGTTGTTGATGACGATATAAATGTGTCACTGCCCAATGAGATTAGTATTATTGATGTATAGAAAGCATGAGTAGGCCATGTGGCTTACCTAGATGTGAATATGAATGTATGATAAGAGGTGCCCGGGTGGGTTAGCACCGGGTGTCCGTCATGGCCCTCTGGTTGGGTCGTGACACGAATAGAATATAGTCATTATGGGTATCATTATTCATGGTTTCTTACATAAAATTCATATGTAATAGAGTCTGATTGTTTGGAGGCGCTTTGAAAGACAAAAAAAGATATGGGTTCACGACACCTGTTCAGCTGCCAGGAAGGTTACAACTTCCCTTTCGGTAGACTACGATTAGTTTCCCATATTCATGTATTACAAGGAATGGAGACTGTATAAGTAGGAATTGGAGATTTGTTATGGAATCCTAGGATGGTATTGTTACGTGATTTGTATGATCGGGCTTGTGGCCTGTAGATTCTTTAGGATGCTTGATTTGGTTTTCGTGAGTATCGGTGGATTTTATGTGACTTTAGGAGTAGTAGGTGATACCTATTTTTTGTGTCTCACGATGAGAATTTTCGTAATATGTGATCAAGTGTGTTATGATATGAATAGTGAACCTAGTTGATAAATAGAAGGACAAAATATACAAACGGTTGCGATTGAGTTTTAAACTGAGCAGGATTGAATGCCTTGTGAGTAGGAGGTGAATTCACTTGTACTAAGCTAATAGGCTAATAAAAGAAGAGCGGTAATATTTTATTGCGACTGATTTGATCCAGTGTATTGGCTTGATGTCAAGATCCGGGGTCCTGTATGTCTGTTGGGCAAAGATCCGAGACGGGTGACATTTATACTTCGCAAGTCACACTGGGTTGTGCTGCCGAGATATTGATATTTCCGTCTGGAGTACACGTGTACAAAGCATTGGCATGACATTGCATTGCATTCATACATCATTGCATTGCATTGCATTATGGCTTGTTTGAGATGATTTGGCGTTTACTTGTGATGTTGGATTCAGATTGATATATTGAGACTTGGCACAATTGGGATTAGATGCTACTTAGGTGATGATGTATACTTGTCTTCGATTACTTGTGACTTTTACTGGTTGGTTTGTCTTGTGGATCATTCGTAGGATTAGTTGTATGTTTGGCCTCTAAAGGATGTAGACTAAAGATATCATAGTGAAGAGTCGATTTCTAGACTAAAAATGAATGATAATAATGATATATGATTGTCATGATATTGTTGTGGATCTAGGTTGTGGTTATTAGCGGAAGGTGAATGAGTTAAGGGTTTTGGTGTCATATTGTGCGGTAAATACAGTAGGACTTGATTTAGTTGCTGATCATGTTTATTTGTGACTTCTTTTACTGATATGTGTTTCTAGCCATTGTCGGCCTATGATACTTACTCAGTACTCGTTGATTGTGCTTATACTGCTCTTGCTACACCCTTTTTGGGTGTAGTGTATTTTAGGTGATTGATTGCAACATGTTCGGAGATGCGTGGTGCCTAATCTGAAGGCCTCCTCCCATTTCATTCTGGGACGAAGGTTGAGTCTTATAGTGTTGTTGTAATCCGTATCATTTAGTCGCTCTTGTACTAGTCTAGACCAGGTCGTGGGAACTTAAAAGAGTCTTTATTTATTTAACGGTTGTAAATACTTTCAATATTAGAGTTTACTAGGTAATTGATTTCTGCTGTTAATCGTATTTAGTTATTGGAATATTCAAATTGTCTTTACTTGATTACTGTGTTATTGATTGAGGGTTTGCCTATGGAGGAGGGAAAGGTAGGTACCCGCAGGATCCTAAATTAGGTCGTGACAAGTTGGTATCAGAGCCTAGGTTACCGGTCTACTAGGTACAAGAGCAAATGTGTAGTAGAGTCTCACGAAATGGTACAGAGACCTTTGTACCCATCCGTGAGAGGCTATGAGGCATCTTAGGAAACACTCCTTTCATTCTTTCTATTCGTGCTACTTCGGTCAATTTTGTATCTCGGTGGGTCCAATTGGTATCTAGGCAATTCCAATTGGTATCTGTGTATCCTTGTTTTATCCTTCCTCGAATGGCGAACACTCATTCTCATGCATTTGATCTCGTACATTATGTGGTGGTATGGTATGAGAGGTGTCATCTTTGTTCAGATGTGTGGCCTAGTTCAGTTCTAGCTTGGGAAGAAGGTTTCGACTTCGATAAGGTTTGTGATAGTATGTGTAGCACGGGTGAACTTAGGGAATACCATTGTTTTCGTAATGGTTGAGTTTTTAATGTTGGTATGATAAGACAAGTATGAGTTTGCTAGGGATTTCCAGATTCGACGAGTATAGTGATTGCGTGTGGTAGATAAGAGGAGTTGAGAGTAAGTACTAAAAGGACAATATTGTGAGAGCATAGAGAATCCAAATTCTTAAGGGGATTGGTATTGGTACTCGTTGCGTACATGGAATTGGGTCGTGATAAAAAGGATTTGGATAGAAAATTCTTAAGCACTAAGAAGAAAATAATTGGTATCTGGCATGCTTATGAGAATGCGTTTGTGACTGTTATGAGAGTGGATTCCGTATTCTAGTGTGATGAACCGAGTTGAGTTCCGACGTGATTGTATGTTAAGTGGTTCGTAAGCCCTTTCGGATAAAGGTGTGTCTTTGGACTTTCACATTTAGAGAAATGATAAGGAGTTTATGGAATCAAGGTTTAGTAGTTTGAGGGTGATGGTACCGACAGGCGTGGTAGATGTGCAAAAGGATTCAGTGTCGAGATTTATGAAAGTGGTTACGTCATGGGCCTATGATAATTGATAATTAATTGACAGGATGAGTTTAGGGTTGTACGAGAGTGAGATTCTAGTAACCAAGCAGCTGTTAAAAGTTATGTCCAGTATCGAATTGAGCCTGAGAGCTTTTGTACGTGTTGTGTAGCTTTGGTGAGTTTTGTTATTTATCGATGTTGTTACCTGGTTGAGTTGATAGTATAGTCGCTTGAATAAGTCGGTGTGTTTATGTTCGACAATGGAGATGTTCTAATTTGGTGAATCAGAGATGAGGCTTAAACCTATTCGACTTATATGGATCATTTTGGAATTCAAAATAAGGAACGGAATAAGGGAACCTTGGTAGAGCAAAGTGGGTCATTGTAAACCAAGTATGTGCTTCGTTGGATTTAGAGTTTAGTCGGTTTAGACTCCGATCTGTTGAAAGGTAACTCTAATGTGTAAAGTGTGTGGTGTGATTCTATCCCCAAGGTTGGTTCGGTAGTGCGCAAAACATATCATTTACGGTAATTGATTTAGTGGCTTCGAGAATTGGTTAGTGTTAGCCGAGAGTGGCAAGAATTAGGTGCGCCCTTGGGAGTACTTGAATCTATTTGAATGCTTGTATTATTGTGTAGTATGGAATAGACGAGCTTGTGATTGTTGTGTGATTTTAAGAGAGTAAGTTTACGGAACAAGTAAGTGATAAGAAGTTGTGTCCAATGGCTGAGTGAGAAGTGAGATTTCAGATAACTCACATGTTGGATTTATAGGAAGTGGCTTGTGTAGTACCCCCTTTGGATAGTTTCGCAGTACTTTGCATTGAATGAGTTAGTGTGTGTTTAAGAGAAAGGATTTATGGAAATTCTTAGTATGTTGTGGCTATCATTGTTTCTGAGATGTGATCATGTTGTGCTAAGTGTTTTATGTTATGAACAACATTGACGGAATGACTTCGGATATTATGGGTCTGAAGTGATTATGCTTGTTAGTGCCAGGGATTGTGAGATTTTGATGCTTTCGAAGTATTATGGGTTATTGAGGTATTACAATGGAAAGTTTGATAGTTAAGAGATTGATTTATGAGTACATATGTCCTTAGTGTCGGAAAATTCGGGTTGTGCCAAGTATGCGTACTGGGTAATGTTAAGGAATTTGAGGTTGTATTCGCAAAATCTAGTTATCCGGTACCTTGAGAACAATTTGGATAAGTTTCATTTTTTAGAACCGAGAGCGGTAACTTATGGTTTGCTATGCACGGTAAGAATGTGATGGGTTTCGGATCTTGGAACCAGGTTGTGTGGTTGCTGATATATTCTAAAATGGTGCATTCATTGTGGGTCATTATGGTTTGAATGGAAATGGTTAAATCGAGGTTGTAACTCCAAGAGAACTTATGGGTTCCAAGTTAATCAGTTTAATGGATCTGATAAGGAACGCCTGATTTTTTAGGTTTGTTATTAGTGGTCCTTGTGATATCTCACCAGAGTCAGCCTTTCGGTTAGTACAATGGGTTGTAATGATAATGGTTGTGCTTCAGAGAGATTCTAGGATTGTGATAAGGCTCTGTTCTGATCATTGGATGTTGGCAGATCTTGCTCTATGCAGTACTCAATGGTGAGTTCCTAGATAAATGATATGAAGAATTAAGAAGACTTAAAACTGACCAATTTGGCTACGAGAAAGATAAGTTTCAATGAAATAGCTTAGAGTTTTCTGGAAGAATAACGATTCTCTTTTGGGAAGAGTAAGTCGTGGTTTCGGTTTGTATTGTGTACTTCTAAGAAATTGTGATTCAAGGAACGACTTGGAAAAAGGGTGAATCAAAAGGATTAGCTAGCTCAGAATATCTTACCAGTTTGGAATGATTTATGATTTAATTATGTCTAAAGGTTCGTGCTATTTGATTTATGTATGTGAGCTCTGTTGTTTGTTTTAGAGGTATGGTAATTGGGTCTTTTGGCTAAGTGCGAGCAAGTTACAATTTCGGTTTGCTTCTTATTGTAAGAGCTTCGTGTTGGTTGTGATATGATTTCCTTGGTTACTGTAAGCTTGTCCTACTTTCGTTTTTCGCTCGAGGACAATCGACTGTTTAATTGGTATTTGATGTAATGACCCGTTTTATCGTTACCGCTATTATTTTGTTTTTACTCGTGTTGACCCATTCCTGAGTCTCGTTAGAACTATTATGACTCGAGAAGATAATTGCCATGGCTTCCTAGGTATCGTTTTGAGTCTTAGAACACCCTTTAGGAATGTGACTTTAAGCGGAAACCATTTAACCTAGAGTTGACTTGATCAACGAAACATTTGTTGGGAAATCCGAGGCCACGGGTAAGTTCGTAACACATTATTTTGTATGTCTGCGTATCTGGTTTGTGTGTTTCGGGCCTCGGGTTATTTTCGGATTTCGGGACGAAATTGTGTAACTTGGGAAAAGTTTCTAGTGTCTAGTGTCCACTGTAGCGGCACCGTTGTAGCGGTGTGGTTGCCGCTGCAGTGGTAAGTTGAGTTCCTAGCCTTGACCGCTGTAGAGGTCAGCACAGCCGCTGGGGCGGTATTGCTGGAGCGGTAAGGGTGACCGCTGGAGCGGTCGGCGAGCAGTTTTTATAAGTTTAAAACCCCAAAACCCTAGTCATTATTTCTATTCCAACTTGAGAGCTTTGTGGAGAAAGAAGGCTTTTACCTTATTTCAGGTGGGTTAGTGCGTATCTGTTCGGCCGGAGGTTGACAATGAAAAGACTTGGCGTAATCAATATAATAGTTGGGCTCGGCTTTACTGAAGAAGAAGGGGCAAAGTCTCAACTACCAGACTACTACTATACCAAACGCACTGAATTGGAGGGTTTTCAAGTGATTTCTTCCATAAGGTAACATTCCTACCTTATTATGCTTTCATTAACCTCTCTTAATCATCTAGCATAATCTAGAATCCATAGAATCTAATGGGTCTTCAAATGGGTTCTTGAGTTAAGTTCTAAATCATTTTTTGTTCCTAGAATCTTCCTAAATAGTAAGATTAATGTTGAACATGCTTGAATATGTTTGGAACAAACTAGCTAGATTAATATTTTCCATAAAAAGCTTAAGATTAAAAGAAGGGTTTTTATGGGTTTTCTCTCTAATGAGTTCTTGGCATTAGAATCTTGTATTATTGGTTGGGTTAGCTTCATTAAGGATGGATTTGATGATTGTAAACAATGTAAACATGTTTCTTCCAATTTAGTGATAAATTTGTGGGATTAAAGTTAGGGTTCTTAGACCCAGAATTTGGGTTTTTCACATTAATGATGATTTGAGAATTGATTGAGTATTCCTATGATTAAAGTAATGAGTATTGACCCTTTGGTATTGAATTTGGTATTTTGGTAATAAGATTCCCGTTTTGCCTAGAGTCCCGCTTTCCTATATTAAAGAGTGGGCTTTCATTATTCATGGTTTCTTACATAAAATTCATATGTGATAGAGTTTGATTGTTTGGATACGCTTCAAAAGACGAAACAAGATGTGGGTTCGTGGCACCTGTTTGGCTGCCAAGTAGGTTACGGCTTCCCTTTCGGTAGACTTCGGTTAGTTTCCCATATTCATGTATTAGAAGAAATGGAGAATGCATGTGTAGGAATTGAAGATTTGGGAGTGAATCCTAGGATGGTATTGTTGTGTGATTTGTATGATCGGGCTTGTGGCTTGTAGATTCTTTAGGATGCTTGATTTGGTTTTTGTGAATATCGGTGGATTTTATGTGACTTGGGAGTAGTGGGTGATACCTATTTTCTGTGTCTCACGATGAGAATTTCCGTAATATGTGATTAAGTGTGTTATGCTATTAATAGTGAACCTAGTTGATAAATGGAAGGATAAAATGTACCAACGGTTGCGATTGAGTTCTAAACTGAGCAGTAACGAATGCCTTGTGAGTAAGAGGTTAATTTACTTGTACTAAGCTAATAGGATAATAAAGGAAGAGCGGTAATATTGTATTTCGACTGATTTGATCTATTGTGTTGGTTTGATGCCACGAGTGAGTAATTGGTATTGAGAATTGTTTGTGTTATGGTGGCACCTTAATTTGATGTTGATACGTGGATAGAAGTTTGTATGACTTGTGTAGATATTGATAATAGTGTTGGCATACCCTTGTTGGTATTGGTGACTTTGATATTTATTTGGCGTACCCATGTTGATAGTTGTGACTCTGATATATTGTTGGTGCACCCATTGTTGGTGTTTGTGATTCGGATATATTGTTGACACACCCATTGTTGGTTTTTGTGATTCGGATATATTGTTGGCGCACCCATTGTTAGTGTTTGTGATTCGGATATATTGTTGGCGTGCCATTGTTGGTACTTGTGAATTGATCATGATTATTGATGATGATACATACATTGCACGCACTCTCATTTTTCATGATACACTGTTGAGATACTAATGATACTTGATAAAACACTTTGATGAGCTGGGCTCGGTTTTACCCGAGTGACGTGAGATGGCCGATATTCGATATTTCTTCCGGAATAATTGATTGAGTGAATGCATGGACTCCGTGGGTCCCCCAGAGTGGTGCCGGTGAGAACCCCCCGTGTGCAAAGATCCGGGATCCCGTCTGTCTGTTGGGCAAAGATCCAGGACGAGTGGCACTTAGACTGCGCGAGTAATATTGGGTTGTCCTACTGAGATGTCAATATTTCCTTCTGGAGTACATGTGTACACAACATTGGCATGACATTGCATTGCATTCATACATCATTGCATTGCATTATGTCTTGTTTGAGATGATTTGGCGTTTACTTGTGATGTTGGATTCGGATTGATATATTGAGACTTTGCGCAATTGGGATTAGATGCTACTTAGGCGATGATGTATACTTGTTGTTGACACCTAATTTTCATCTCATAAGATGCGTATTTTAATTTTCAAAATTCCCGAGTCAAAGACGGAGAAAGGACCCTCAAAAAATTAAAATTTCAAAATCCCGAGAAAATTGCAAAAATTGACATTTAATTATTATTCTGTAAAAATTGACAATTGCAAGAAAATTACGAGTTATTTACTTTCATAAATATAATTCAAAAAGGAAATACATATTTAACTAGGGAAAATTGTTAATTAAGACAATGTATGAATTACAACTCATTTTGACCGCATTTTTCACATTTTAAATATTCTCCGGAACTATATCAATATTAGGCTTGTTTTGAAGCTAATATTTTAAATTTACGAGTTTTAAATTTTAATTAGCTTAAATAACTATTTTATTTAGTTATATGTGTGTTTAAAATATTTAGTCTTTATTTAATTCAAATTGGATAGAGAGGGGTTCTTTTGATATTTTAAATAAAAAAAAGGGTTATATATGATTTTTCTTTTAACAAAAGGAGGGGGGAAGTTTAATGAAATAAAGTCCCCCCCCCCCCCCCCCCCATATTTTCATTGTTTACCCATCTCTCTCTTTCCGTATCAATGGCGATTTTTTAGGGCCAGGGTTTTGCCACCGCAATACGGTGGTTTCACGTTGTTCTGACTGAAATTGAAAGGGTTTTTATGTCTTTTCACTTGTTAATGTCCATTCCAGGTTCAATTGCATTTAATTTTTCATAAATTGCACTAGTTATGCCATTTTCATGGATGTTGCGCGGGTTACCCATGCGTGTGGTTTCCATAGGCGGGACCTCGAGTCCTTTGCCAACTTGTGCACCACACGCAATTGCATGGGCTCCTATGGTAATTTCCATGATGGTCCGTTAGGGTTGGGTACGAATTTGAGGATTTTTATCATCTTGGTACAAAATTGTTAAGATTGTGCAATATACGTGGTTCATGCTGACATTTGTACTGTCCTCATATTTATCTGATTTTGTGGATTTTATTTGGAATTTAGGGTACAATTAGTTAGCATTTCATTTTGTCCTATCTGATTCCTTTTGAAATTGGGGGATAGGGTACGAATTTAGGAATTTGGGGGGGGGGGGGGGGGGGGGGGGTAGGGGGAATAGTTGCCAGGTGTCCTTCTATTTTTGTCCTAGGATTCCTATGGATTTTGTGATATAAATGGCAAGTTTGTGAACAATTTATGGGTCAAAATTTTTACTCCTTAAAAAAAAACCTATGTTTCATGTACACTACCTATACACTCTTGTGGCATGATAACTGGACAAAATTAGGATGTTTAGAACAGATGATGCCAATACAGGATAACATTGATGAGCTTAACATCTTCATGACAGATGCAGGATGGGATTTTCAAAGATTACAAGTTGTCTTTCCTTTGGACATAGTGAATCACATTAGCTTAGATTTAGGATCTGGAGAAAGGTGTGATGAAAGGATAACCCTTGTTGGATGTTGACTGCAGATGGTAAATTCTCAGTTAAAAGTGCATGGAATACTCTCAGACAACATGGTCAATATTCTGTATACTTTAAAAGAATATGGAGTAAAGGTGTTCCTTTCAAAATTTCATTTCTGCTATGGAGAGTGTGGAAGTTTAAGTTGCCTGTGGATGATGTTCTCAAGAGAATGCATATATCCATAGTTTCCAAATGCAAATGTTGTTGTAACTCTCAGAATGAAAAAACCATGCAACACTTGTTTCTAACAGGAGAGTTTGCTATGTCAATTTGGTTATACTACAATGCAGCAGCTGGTGTCACAGGTCCTTTAGTGAAAATTCATCATGCAGTAGTGAAATGGTGGAATATGCAGGTTTCTTCTATAATTACAACTATTTATCAGGTTGTTCCAGCCTTCATTTGTTGGCAGATTTGGAAAAGAAGGAATGCAATGGTGGTAGTATGAGCAAGGCTAAGGCTATATATGGGATTAATCAAAATCTATATAATCTGGTTAGATCCTTACATCTTTTGTTGAAGAATGTTCCTCAGGATTGGCCCCAGCTGGTCCAATACTTGGAAGGATACAAACTTCATACCAATATCAGACTTGTACGTTGGAAATGTCCTCATGAAGGGTGGTTTAAATGTAACACAGATGGTGCTTCAAGGGGTAATCCAGGACCAAGTTCAGTAGCTTTTTGTGTGAGAAATGAGTGTGGAGATCTGATATATGCTAGTGCAAGCAAGCTGCAAGTAACAACAAACATTGGTGTAGAGGCAACTGCAATCCAGGATGGTATTGCATACTGTATTACAAATCATCTGGTTCCTGTAGTTATAGAGTCAGATTCATTGACAATGATCAATATTTTAGAACGGATATAGGATAGTCCATGGAAGATCAGTGTGGAAATGACAAAGATCCAACAATGGAGAGTTAAGGGCCATGTGCAGTTTGCTCATATCTTGAGATAAGGCAATGTACTGGCAGATTGTTTAGCTAACATGGTTTTTGATTTTGCAGGTTCAATCCAAATACATAGATTTCAAAACTTACCATCTGCTGCTAGGGGCATTCTGAATAGTGATAAGAGTGAAATGCCATAAATCAGGTTTTCAACACATAAGATCAGAGAGCCAGATTGATTCAAGATGATGATACAACAGGCTGAATAGAGTTCCAACAGTTAAGACTGTATAATCATCTAAGGATATCCTATCTAGTGAGTGGTATTGATAGTTTCACTGTTCAAGCTACTAGAAGGATTTCATTAGCTCATTGTTACAGGATTCATTCAAGTTTTCAACCTGTTGTCAACATTGTATACATGTTTTCCCATACATTCAAAAGGGCAGCAACTTTTTAACATCATCAACTAAAGAGTGTGCCAATTTGCTACTTGACTTGTTCAAATGGATTAGATACCATAGCACCTGGTGAGAGCTTGAGGTGTCTTATAGTGGCATGAATCCAAAGCAATAAATGAGGGCAGACTTGTCAGATTGATGGAAGATTGGTTGCAGCTGCATCACTCTTAGCTTTTGTTTCTGTTTGCTTCTTTATTCTCTTTCTTAGTTGGGCTAGTTTGATTTTTTAGTTTTGTTCTGTAACTTCTTTGTGTACATATGTCTCTTTTTATTAATAAAACATCACCAGCTCTGGCTGTGTGATCCTTTTAGCTAAAAAAAAAAAAGAAGCTATACAATTGATAAATATATACAAAAATACAATATATAGAGAAGAATATAAAAATAGAAGAAGAAAAGGTGATTTTAAGGATTTGAGAAGGGTTTTTGTTTTTTGGAGTGTTGAATCAATCCCTCTTTTGATCTTTAGGTTGCCCCAACAAAAGGTAATTCTTATTTCAATCCTTGTTTTCATTTCAAACTATGATTAGCTATTGTCTGTGATACTTGTTAGCTAGAAAAATGGTTGCATACTAGTTTGATTCTGTGTTAATGTTTAAATGAGCATTCTATGTCCTTTGTTGTGATGTGAAATTGAAAAATGAGTTAGAAAGCTTAAAGTTAGACAATGTTAAGTAGTTTTGAGTTGGTTAAGTTAATAAAAATGAAGAAAAAGATAGTTTAAGTTAGAATTCTTGACACTAAGTTAGTAAAGTTGATGTTTTTAATCTAAGTTAGCTACTTTTGATAAGTTCTTGATTAAGTAATATTACTTGGTTGGAATTGTTCCCTAGTTTTTAACCTTATACCTTCTTGGCTTTGTTTGATATTTTAAAATTATAAGTTGGATTGGAAAATTGCTTGGATGGTTCAAAGGAAAATATGATTAAGTGAAAACACCTTCAAGTTCAAAAAATGTCTCTTTTGAGCCTGTTTAGTCTCAAGTATTGAAAAATGACCTCTTTCCTCCATTATTAAGTAATTGTTTACTTGTTCCAATAGATGATTCATTTTAGAAATATGTGACTATTTTCTGAGAATATTAAGACTGTTTAACAAAGCAAGTGTTCCAAAAAATGGATCTTGGAATCTTGTTTGAAATCTAATTGAAAATTTATGAAAATTTAAATGTCTTGTGTATGTTTGAGTGTGAGAAATAGGATTTGCAAGTCATCCTTGACTTTAAAACTGCTAAACTTGATTGAAGGCCTTATAACGTTAGTTGTGATCTTGTTAGCTTCTTGTTTTGTCAGAAAAATGATTTAAAGAAGTAAGTGTTGTTCCTGAGATGTAGTTTAAGGATTTGAAGTTTAAAACTGTCTAAATGTGAATTATAGCTTAAAAGGAAACTTGGATGCCTTATTAGCTCTTAACTCTATCAAAATAAGTAAAAGGAAAGGTTGTAAGTCCAGTCTTATATGTGGATTATGGAGTTGTTGAGATCTTAGACTTAGCTAAAGGCTGCTAAGCTTAATGTTTTGGACCTTGTCTTTCTTAAGCTATAGTCTTATGAGTCTGTGTAGCTTCATACATGCTCTTGTTTGAAAACATTGAAAGTTCAAAATAAAGTAGGCCAGAAATACCCTTGTCTAAATATTTGTCCTGTATTGAGGTCCTTTATGTTATAAGAAGTTGGAAGTTGAATTGTGTCTTTCAATAAGTAAGTCTAAGAGGTTCAAACCAGTTTTTAAAGTTCAGTGTAGTTTTTGAATCTATAGAAGTTATTTTCCTTTCCTTGTAAGTCATATTTTGTGTAGAACTGTCTGTTTTTATGACTTAAGTTCGTAGAAAACCAATTTGGCTTGATCATAGATTTTTTAAAATCACTCAGTTTTAGGAATTTTAACGGTTAAAAGCTTGGGAATTGAGTAAAAACTAACCTAAAACAATGTGACACCGTTACTAGTTCATTCTTCCCTCTTTTGTTCCAAAATAACCCTCAAAGTGTGCATTGTCTATCTTGTTCTGTGCTGTCTTGACTGTGTCAACCACTATTTGTCTTGTTGATTCTAGTATAGGTACTATATTCCCTCTATGAGTTCCTTCTAGTTCTCTTTGAATTGTTGAAATTCTTGTTTTGTGACTGGCCTTGTTATGTGACTTGTAATGTGGGAATTTTGACTTTAAAACCTTTCCTTGACTAGATTATGTCCCTTATTAGTCTTATTTAGGTACTGTTCGAGTTCTTGAAACCAGTCTAGTTTTGAATACCTTTGTGTGTGATGGCATTTTTAACTACTACACTGTTTAGAGTAGCTTTACCTATTTTGGAAGGAAATGGACCTTTTAAAACAACAAGAATCTTTAAGACTGAAATTTTGAAAGAAAAGGATCAAAACTTATTTTGGTTTAAAACTAGTAGACCATGATTACAATTGTGCTAAGTTGGCATTTTGATCATTTTTCAAATCTGAAAAGTTGAGTGAAACTGTTCCCTATGTGAAACTGCCTTTGTGATTGTTGCTAAGTCATTAGGGTGCACATTGAACCTAGTATTAGCTACTTATACTTAAAACTTGTGATTCTTACCTCTATTTACTACTGATCACAATTTTTCTGTTGACTATTAGTTTAAAAGTTGTGAAATTGGAGATTTGAACCTATTATCTATAGACTGTGTTTCCATGATTCATTTGAGTGGTTATTTTGACTTTACACCTAAATAAACCCCTCTAATAGTGTAAAACTCAGTCTACAAAGCTGGTATTGATGAGTAAAGCCTTTAACATAATGTTTGGTGTTAAGGGAAGTTTGGGGTGAAAAATAGAACTTGGAATAGATTCAAATTCTTCTGTTTACATGAATCCCTTGTACCTGAAGCCATATGGCATTTCTGTTAGCTTAATTATGCATTACAACTTGATCTAGACCAAAATTTGATTTATGGGAAAGAAAAATCTTGTGTTAGTGCATCATGTGAATTGTCCTCTCTTTTTCCAAAGCTGGACTAGATTACTTGTGTTGTTTTTCCCTCTTGCTTCTTCCTTCTTGACTACATTGTAACAATTGGACTTTAAAATTGCTTGAAATATGATTGGAAAGGTGTTAAATTCAAAAACTGTGAATTTTTTTCTAAAAATGTGATTGTGCTGACTATAGAGGTTTAGAAGAAGTCCATGAATATCATTGAAAAGCTGAACTGCATTTGTTTGTTTTTTTAACTCTGTTGTTTTCTCTTTTCTTGACTGATGTATGATCCCCTGTTTGAACTTCAACAAGATTGCTGATATTCCTTTCCTTGAACCTTGTCTGAACTGGTACACTTAACTAGTTATTTTTTTTTAAATTAAAGCCACCATAAAAGGTGGAAATTTAATTTTTTTAAAAGCAAACTGTACAAGCAAGGAAATAAGAAAAAGAAAAAATCTAAGAAAATAGAAATGCTAAAACTATGCTAATCCTACTAACACCACAAGAATAAAACCTACTAGTTCCAAGGCCTTGTCTTGTATCCATTTTTCACATCTACAAGTCTCACAGATGGAATGAATCAAGAACTCATGAAGTAGAACTTCAAGCTTTTGGTTATAATAAGCCTCTTCCAGTGGAGTTTTTATAGGACTTGCACAGCTTCACCATATACACCAAGCTCACAGATCAGCATAGGTCTGCATAGACTGCTGAAATTCCTCCTGTATACTGATCCATCAAGATGACTGCACCTTGTCATTGATACACCTTCTGTGTAGTACTTCTTGTATCCATTGTGGTAGTACTGATCCAGCCTTCAAACTCCAAATCAATCCAATATCAGTATAGTAAACAACTAACTAGATATAGTACATCCTTCAGTAGATTGAACATAACATTAATACCACACACTGAAGATTGCACTATATTCAGTTTATTCCCTCCCTAAGTTTGCAAAACTGATCCTTTGTTCCTATTCTAATGTTTGGAGTTTGAGTTTTTTCCATGTTGATTATATTTCTACCTGTTGATGGAACTTCCTGAAAATTATGAAACTGCATGGTACCTGCAAAATCAAAAACAAGGTTAGTGAAAAAATCTGCCAGGCTGTTTCCTTTTCTTAGCACATGAGCCATACCAATCTACTTTCCTTCTCTCAGTCTTTGAATTCATTTAACTACCAATGATATACTCCATGGCCCTTCCCATATTCCACCTAATATCTTCTGCATTGTTAAAGAGTCAGTTTCTACTATTAAAGGTAACATCTAATGATCTACACAATATTGTATTCCATCTTCAATTGCAACTGCTTCAGCTATTACATTAGTAGTATCCTCCAATATTTTCCCTGCTGCATACATTAAATATCCATTATGATCTCTAATGTAGAAAGCTGCTGAACTTGGACCTGGATTACCCCTTGAGGTACCATCAGTATTGCACTTGTATTTCCCCCTTTCTGGTAGGTTACTTCCTTATGAATAACTGTCATTCTCAGGTTCTCTAAATATTGCACAAATAAAGGCCACCTTTTTGGAAACTGCTTCATGCCAGAAAATAGGCTTTGTGCCAATAATAATATACCATTGTTGATCTCATAGATAACCTTGTTCACAGTGATAGTACCTCCATGCCTCCTTGTATTTCTACCCTCTGAAGTTGCCACAAAATGAAAGCTGGAACTGCTCGATACAAGGTCTTCAAATTAGCTTTAACAAGAGTGTTCACCATTTTAGGATTGCATGTTAACCTGAATTAGAGGTCCTGAAATTCCAGCTGCATCACAATAATATTTCAAAACTTTCATAGCAAATGGACCAGTTAAGAATAAATGATTCATTTTTTCCTGATGATTATGACAGCAATAACATCTTGAAGCTACATAAATATGCATCCTTTGCAATACCTCATCAACAGGTAACTTGTAAAACCAAACTCTCCAAATAAGAAGTGATATTTTAAAGGGCATACCTTTGATCCAAAACCTTGAACAATAAGAGGAAACCTGTCTTTTTTGCCTTATGTACTCCCATGCACTACTTATTGTGAATTTACCAGAACTAGTAAGCATCCAATGAGGTTTGTGAATTTCCTGAGGGTCAATTAGATTTCCAAGCTTACTATTGATAAGCTGCACCATTCCATCACAAATGATATACTTTTGTCATATCCCAATGATCTCCTTCCATTATTTCTGCTAGATCTTCTACACTGTCATCCTTGTAAGCTTGAAACTGAAGTTGGTCATTCAAAGCACCTATCTTCAACAAGTTATCATACCATATTGATGTAGAACCTTGATGAGGCTCCCACCATATATGATGCTCCATATCAGTCCTAGCTTCTAACATATACTTCCATGTCTGAGTACCACCCTTCCATTGAACAAGAGTTGGTCTAACCTTCTTACTGTTTTTATTCCACATAAAGCTCGACCATAAAGAGTTACTTGTTCTAAACCTCCACCAAAGCTTTGAGAAGAGAGCTTTTGAAATATCATTCAATGATCTGAATCATAAACCACCTTCCACTTTTGTATAACACAATTTGTTCCATTCAGACCAATGTATACATTTACCATCTTCCTTTGTTTGCTAGAAAAATCTATTAAGCATTTTATGCAAATCTTTAATTACACATTTGGGAGGAACCATTGCTGATAACAGATATACAAGAATGCTTTGCAGCACACTGTTAATCAGTACAGTTTTCCCACCAAGTGACAGTAATTTTCCTTTCTATGCTTGCAATTTATCTCTAACTTTCTTCATCACATCTCTATAGAATATCTTCTGTTTTCCTGCATGAAACACTGGACATCCAAGGTAGGTAAAAGGAAATTCACCTCTTGATAATCCTGTGATCTGCTGGACTTCTTGCACCTGTTCACTTGATATTTTCTTATACATGTAGAAAGCACTCTTATGAACATTAATCTTTTGACCAGAAACAGTTTCATACTCATGCAGAATTTTCATAATATTTTGAAGTGGCCATTTTTCAGTAGAGGCAAAAACTATTGTGTCATCAGCATATGACAAATGATTAAGATTAGAGCTCTATTTAGGCAATCCATAGCCCCTGTACATCCCTTCATCAAACAAGCTATTTAAAGCTCTTGATAATACTTCAACAGCCAAGATGAATAAAGCATGTGATAGTGGATCACCTTGCTTTACTCCCCTTCTAGAATGAAAGAAACCAGTAGTCTGACCATTAATGAGGATTGAATACCAGTTATTAGCTAGGATTCTCCAAATCATATCCACAAACACATCTGAAAATCCCATCCTCTTCATCACCTGAATCAAATACTTCCAAAATACCCTATCATATTCCTTTGCCATGTCTAGTTTGAGGATCACATTTGCTGGCCTTCCCTTCTTTCTAATATCTGCAAGATTCCTAATAAACCATCAGGGCCACATGCACTATCGCCTGCTAACTTAAATACAGTTTTATGCACTACCTCCAAAGATGACATAGAACATAATAAATCATTTTTGTCATGACCCAACCCCATAGGCCATGACTGGTGCCCGACATGGACACCCGTATACATATTCCTTAGTTACATATTCATTTCACAGCAAACAGAATATGGATCTTATAACAATCTTATCATGAAACAATAAGCAAGCCGACAAGGCTGCCATCATATAACAATATCATATGCAAGCCGGCAAGGCTGCCATCATATGGACGAATATCATATCACAGAACCCATACACAATCCACACATATGTCCACAGACCTCTAAGAGTATCAACAGTAACGTAACATATGACGGGACAGGGCCCCGTCGTACCCTTAGTCCACATAGGCATATAAATATATATCCGAGAAAGATTTGTACCAAATTCTGGACTCCGAAACAATGGAGTTCTCCAAATAGCAGAGGGGAAATCTTAAGCTGTCGGATCATCAAAGCGAATGTCTGCACCTGCGGGCATGAAACGCAGCCCCCCGAAGAAAGGGGGTCAGTACGGAATATGTACCGAGCATGTAAAGCATGAAATACAGAAAACGGGATCATAATTGAAATAAGAAGTACAGAAAATGAGTACAATAACCAGAATACCAAGTACTTGCTTTCAAAACAAAAATCATGCATGTCAATATCATATATCATATCCGGCCCCATTATGGGACTCGGTGAACATGGTCGCCACCCCGTCTCCAGCGCCATAACACAGCATAACTTCAGAATATAATATATATCTCCGTAACACAGCATATCTCCGTAACACAGCATAACTCCGTAACACAGCATAACTTCATATCACAACATAACTTCATAACACAACATAACTTCAGAATATACATATATATATATATATATATATATTGTACCCAACCCTTTAATGAGGGACTCAGCGAACAATACAGTGAAAGTGTGCACGATAACATACCCGGCCCGGGACTCGGTGAAAGATATATTGAGATATGCACGAGCAGAGTAGTAAGAAACTATATGCAATTCAAAATTTTTTTAAAGACTCAATAGAATAGTCAACACGAGCCATCATTCGCAATTTCAACTAATAGTCATCTCATATACCTTTCGGATGTCCCTGTGGATTATATCAAAATGAATCTTTGAAATCATGTGTACACATTAATATAGTTGAATCAAAACATAATTTATGGGAATCAAAAATCAATAGCCATCCTAGTGCTCTAGGAATAGGAGTTTCCTTTGGAATCGTATATATATCGTATATTCATTTCACAATGATCATGCCAAAAAGAAAGAAGGTTTAGCTTCACATACCTTTAGCGCTTATTCGTCACACAATATGTATACGCTGCCCAATAATACTTCAACCTATATTAAGATGCCAACAACTACGTTTAAGTTACGGGGAGATTCAAAACGTATTCTAACGTTAGTAACTCCTTTCTAGATGTTTAGGCGACGTTTGCTCTTGTATCCAAACCAAGTACATACAACCAGCCCAACATCAATAATTATATGTTCAATATCAATCCGGACAGCCCACACAATATTCCAAACAGCCCACATTCACAACATGCAATAACGATTCACATACGGCTACTACATTCTCAAGTTACTTCTAATAGTTTGTAGCCTTAACGTTTGCATGTAACAACTTATAACAGCCCATCCAACATATAATATGATGTATACTCTTAACTTCTAATTAGTCTTTCCAACTTAATGAAAGCACAAGTCCAAAACAGTCCCTAACCAACAACACATCCAAAACAGTCCCTAACCGACAACATAAAAATGTTCGGAATTCTTGCAAACGTTTACGAACATACTAAGCCAACCACATATGATTTTTACACATAATTTCATGTCTTATTTTCATATAGTTTCAGTAAGTTATGACCAGATATCCACACGACAAGTACAACATCAATTCATACGCAACTACGCTATATCGTCATTTCTATAATCCTTACAACAATTCTCAAACGACTTTAGTTTCAACTCCAATCATTCAACACCTTCATTTCCATTATAAATTTCATGATAATAACAATCAAAATATCGAGTAAAAATAGTTCACTAACTTCCTCACGAAACAGTCCACAAACGATTTCAACATGCTTCAACATCACTTCACATAAAATCATAGATTCACTTTATTTTCATACTAACACAACTTCACCTTTAACCTTCCAATTATTTTCATTCTTTTTACCATGAGATCTATGATAGTAACATCCATATTTATTAAAGAAAATTAGTTCATTAATTCCACCAAAACAGTCCCCTCGGTCACAACAACATTCCAACACCAACATTCATGATTTTATGCATGTGATTCATGTTCATCAAGTTACAACCATACTTGAACTTCAACACATATAGCCCCATAAATACTATCATGTTCCAACATCAACACATATAATTTCATGTATACAACTTATATTTACTCATCTACATCACCCTTAATACAAGCAAAAGAAAGTTAGATCTTACCTTGACAACTTGACTTCTCTACTTGGCTAAAGTTTGTGACTTGAGATGAAAATGGTTCTTGTTGCTCCAAAAACTATCTTCACGTTCTAGGGACCTTCTAAAGGGTTGAAACACCTTGGAAAATAATTTTTGGATCAAGACTCAAAGGGCTCAAAAATCAGTCCCTTGGCCGAGACTTTCTCTCTCTACAATTAGGTTTTTCTTTCTTTGTGTTGTGTAGTAGAAATGAATTGTGATGGATGATCTCTTGGTCATTATTTGGTTCAAATCTGATGCTTACAAGTTGGTCCCATGCTCCACTTATGGCATGAGTCATTCCATTAACTTTACACTTAAATTATTTCTAATTCTTTCCCTTCACTTTCGGCTAGCCTACTTCCCTTGTCTCTCCTTTCTTCATTCTTTTCAATTGTTTACAAGACAATTGTAAGTGTGGTGAATGATTCATACATCACCATTTGTCTATTGTAATCATGCCAAGATGGATGAGCAATATTTAATGTAAAGTGATCCCTCCACCATGTGATGTCTTCCTAAAATAATGTATACTTTCATAAAGTAGTAGATGCTCAAATATTCAATTGTATGCTCCAACTTTTCTCCTCCAAATTTCAGTTTTATCGCCGAATATAACTTGTATTTTCCTTCCAATTTAATTTTCCACAATATATTGAAAATGTAGTGGATGAATCAACATTTAATTACACATTTGTATGTCTTCCATTAGCCTTATTTTAGATGACTTTGAGTCATCCTTTTTACCTTGGACGTTTGATACTCTTGTTGGCTCATTATTGTCACAAATTTTTACTTAACACCACAATTAAGTAGTTCCTAATCTCGAATAACATTTTTACACTAAGTAAAATTTATAACCGATTAGGTCTAGTTTAGAAATTAAAAATCCGAGGTTTCTACCTCACGTCGATTCCTTCGCGAATAAATATACGTATAAAATACGGGGTCTAACATTCTCCCCCCCCCCCCCCTTTAGAACATTCGTCCTCGAATGTTGAATTTGGTCCCGTACGGTCCTATAAGAATTTTGGAATGGTTTCCCTTATCATCATAACATATAGTCTTATCGGACAATCAATATAATCAAGTGAGGAGTTTAAGTTACCTGTAGGCGTAGAGAACAAGTAAGGATACTTGTCTTTCATCTCCTCCTCGGCTTCCCAAGTCATCTCTTCCCTGTTGTTGTTTCGCCATAATATTTTGACGGAAGCCACGTCCTTAGTCCGTAACCTCCTAACCTGCCGATCAAGTATGGCTATAGGCTGCTCCTCATAGGACAATTCCTCTGTCACTTGGACATCATCTACGGGAAATACCCTGGAAGGATCGCCTATACATTTGCGAAGCATTGACACGTGAAAGACTGGATGCACTTCTTCCAAATCAGCCGGTAGGTCTAACTCATAGGCAACCTAGCCTACTCTACGGACAATCTGATAAGGTCCAATATATCTCGGGCTTAGCTTCCCTTTCCTGCCAAATCTCATGACACCTTTCATGGGCGACACTTTCAGGAACACCCAATCACCAACCTGAAATTCTAAGTGTCGACGCCGATTATCTGCATATGATTTCTGCCGACTCTGGGCCGCCAGTAATCTCTCCTGAATGAGCTTCACCTTATTAACAGCCTGCTGAATCATATATGGGCCTATCAGCTTGGTCTCACCAACATCAAACCAGCCAATAGGTGATCTGCACTTCCTCCTATATAAGGCCTCATACGGTGCCATCTGAATACTCGAATGGTAGCTGTTATTATAGGCGAACTCAATAAGTCGCAAATGATCATCCCAGCTACCCTGGAAATCCATATCACAGGCTCGTAACATGTCTTGTAGTGTCTGAATGGTACGCTCGGCCTGTCCGTCGGTCTGAGGGTGAAATGCCGTGCTGAGACTCACTTGTGTCCCCAATCCCTCCTGGAAGGATCTGCAGAAGTTAGCTGTGAACTGGGCTCCTCTATCAGAAATAATAGTTGTGGGAACCCCGTGAAGTCTCACTATCTCCTTAAGGTACAACCTGGCATAATCCTCAGCTGAATATGTAGTCCTGACTGGAAGGAAATGGGCTGACTTTGTCAGCCTATCAACGATGACCCAAACAGAGTCATATTTTCGCAGAGTGCGAGGTAAACCAATGACAAAGTCCATATTGATCACCTCCCACATCCAGGTCGGAATCTCCATCTCCTGTAATAGTCCTCCGGGCTTCTGGTGCTCGACCTTAACCTGCTTGCAATTCGGACACTGAGCAACAAACTCTGCTATATCCTTCTTCATGCCATCCCACCAATACAAGCATCTGAGGTCATGATACATCTTCGTTGACCCTGGATGAATAGAGTAATGGGCACAGTGTGCCTCTCCCATCACCTGTTGTCGTAATCCTGCAACCCCAGGTACACATAATCTATCGTTGTATCGCAGTACCCCGTCAGGTGCAACCTTAAATGGGGTCTCTTCCTTCTGAAGAGCTGCATCCCTATAACATACAAGAATAGGGTCCTCGTACTGGTGTCTCTTTATCTCTTCTATGATAGAGGACTCAGCAACTCCCCGAACAGAAATCCTGCCATTTTCAGAATCAGCCAAACGGACTCCCAAATTAGCTAACTGGTGAATCTCACGGACTATCTCCTTCCGCTCTAGTTGTACGTCTGCCAAACTGCCCATAGATCGACGGCTGAGTGCATCTGCTACCACATTTGCTTTCCCTGGGTGGTATAGAATGTCAACATCATAGTCCTTCAACAACTCTAGCCATCGTCGCTGCCGCAAATTCAGTTCCTTCTGCTTAAAGATGTACTGGAGACTCCTATGGTCTGTATAAATGTCAACATGCACGCCATATAAATAATGTCTCCATATTTTTAAAGTATGGATCACCACTGCTAACTCCAGATCATGGGTGGGATAATTCCTTTCGTGCTTTCTGAGCTATCGGGAGGCATAGGCTATGAACTTGCCATGCTGCATCAGCACACAACCTATTCCAACACCGGAAGCATCACAATAAATGACATAGCCATCCGGTCCCTCAGGAAGAGTTAGAACTGGGGCCGTAGTCAACTTATCTTTCAGCAACTGGAAACTCCGCTCACAAGCGTCGGTCCACTGGAACTTACCTGCCTTTTGGGTTAGCCTCGTTAAAGGCGCTGAAATTGAGGCAAACTTCTCTACGAACCTTCTGTAATACCCTGCTAGCCCCAGAAAGCTGCGTACTTCAGTAGGTGTCGTAGGTCTAGGCCAAGTCTTCACCGTCTCAATCTTCTGCGTATCTACCCGAACACCGTCAGCTCCAATAATATGCCCCAAGAATGCTACTGAAGTCAACCAGAATTCACATTTAGAGAACTTAGAATACAATTTCTGGTGCTGGAGCACCCTAAGTACCGTTCTCAAATGATCTGCATGCTCCTCTTCTGATCGTGAATAGACCAGAATATCATCAATGAATACAATCACGAACAGGTCAAGAAATGGCTTGAACACTTTGTTCATCAGATCCATAAATACTGTCGGAGCATTGGTCAACCCAAAGGACATCACTCTAAATTCATAATGCCCGTATCGGGTCCTGAACGCCGTCTTTGGAATGTCTGCCTCCTTTACCCGCACTTGGTGATAACCTGACCGCATGTCTATCTTCGAGAAACACTTAGCACCCTGCAACTGGTCAAATAGATCATTGATCCTGGGGAGGGGATACCTATTCTTTATTGTTACTTTATTCAGCTGCCTATAATCAATACACATCCGCAGCGACCCATCCTTCTTCCTTACAAATAATACCGGTGCTCCCCAAGGTGATGTATTGGGCCTTATAAATCCCTTTTCTAATAAATCTTTCAGTTGCTCCTTCAGTTCCGCAGGTGCCATTCTATAAGGAGGAATAGATATGGGCTGGGTATCTGGTAATACGTCTATAGCGAACTCTATCTCACGCTCAGGAGGAAAGCCTGGGAGTTCATCTGGGAATACATCGGGAAACTCGCTAACTACCGGCACTGACTAAAAAGTCGGCGCCTCTGCCTTCAGGTCGTGTACCCGTACCAGATGATAAATATAACCCTTTCGTTCCCTACTCGTACTCAATTAATTACGTCTATCTTGGATGCTTCCTTTAGAATTCCCTTATCATTTCTCCTGTTTATGTCTATCTTTTATTCCGTACACGAGGAATCTTGTGCCACCTCTGTACCCCTCGGAACACATTACTTCCGCATAACCTTTTTCTCATTTTCAGAGCGTATTTTGTTCCTCCACGTCTATTCTTATCATATCAGTCATTTTCTATCACTCATTCTACCCCGTTACTCCTCTTTCTATCACTTGGCCTTTCACAGTTCCATCACTTATAATACTTGTGCTCTCGGCTGTACATGTCATAACCTATTGCTACGCTGTCATCTCGCTTTCTTCTTATTTCCTCCCTTTCAATTACTCTTTCTTTTCTCGTACTCGCTATCATTTTCGTTATCGTGTAACTTTTATTTTAAAATTTCCCTACAGAACTTGATAAGTATTTCTTATTTTTACTATAGCTCGCTTTTCCGTTTTACACTTACCTTTATATTCTAGTCACACGGATCACGTCATGTCTTTGGCCACTTATTCACTAGGCTTTACTTAATTTCATAACAATCCTCCTTATTATATCCTCTTCGTATTCAATCCCATAGCGCAACACTTTTTAATCTTATTCACGATTCTTATTATGGTTTAATTACACTCTGTGGAGTAGGCGTACTTAACCCTTTTACCCTTTCTGATTAATCTTAGCCTTAATACCTCACAGGCTGTCTTATCAATACATTTGTATTCGTCACAATTCTTCCTCCTCCGTACTCTTGTCTCAATCATACTATTACTCCTTTTAACTATAGACTCATCGTAATTTATCCCTACTGATCAATTCAGTTGATATCTCAACATAACACTCTATTAAGATTTTCCATCCCTTTCTAAATCATCTTTTATTATGACAAGCCCTTCAAATTGTCTTAACATTTCCTTTTTACCATATTGATCTTGACCTCATAATTACTATTACCATCTATTCAGCAGTTAACTTATTTCTCTAGGTCAGCCGTACTCGCAATTAGTCAAATCCTGTCATTACTATTGACAGAACCTTTCAGGACGTATTACAAACCTACATCTCATTCTCCTTTTATTTCTAGGAAAATTTTGGCAGAGTTTCCTCTGTATTTTTTATTATCTCAAACCTGCAAGCAGGAAATACCAACAATGCCTCACAGGGCCAACATATATATATATATATCATATCGTATCATAGCCACACAGGGCTCCCAATATCAACAACAATATGAAAATGATGAACATACCTCGTATGCCCAACTCAAACTGCACCTGTTATACTTTCCTGTTTACTTTCTCTTTAAATTTTCAATTTTACATTTCAATCGTACTTCCATACCTTACTCGCCATATATCTTTCGTACCTTTGCTTACCTGAGTACTTTGTAACTTCTAATATCATCAGTCACTTTCTTCTGTCGATGTCGTTCATCAGCTGAAATCATGGGTTAGTATAAGGAATTTCATTTCCTATGGATTGGGCTCTATCACACGATCTGAGATATGAAAGAAAGGTAACATCCTAAATATCCTGTAGCTTCCTGTTTATAGATGTGGTGCACAACACACCGATAAACAAGACTCTACTAGACACGGTCTGTAGACACTCCGAGGATAAACTGCTCTGATACCACTTTTGTCACGACCCAACCACGTAGGCTATGACTGGTGCCCGACATGGACACCGGTATACATATTCCTTAGTTACATATTCATTTCACAGCAAACTCAATATGGATCTTATAACGATCTTATCATGAAACAATACGCAAGCCGACAAGGCTGCCATCATATAACAATATCATATGCAAGCCGGCAAGGCTGCCATCATATGGACAAATATCATATCACAGAACCCATACACAACCCACACATATGTGCACAAACCTCTAAGAGTATCAACAGTAACGTACCATATGACGGGACAGGGCCCCATCGTACCCTTAGTCCACATAGGCATATAAATGAATATCTGAGAAGGATTTGTACCAAATTCTGGACTCCGGAACAATGGAGTTCTCCAAATAGCAGAGGGGAAATCTTAAGCTGTCGGATCACCAAAGCGAATGTCTGCACCTGCGGGCATGAAACGCAGCCCCCCGAAGAAAGGGGGTCAGTACAGAATATGTACCGAGCATGTAAAGCATGAAATACAGAAAACGGGATCATAATTGAAATAAGAAGTACAGAAAATGAGTACAATAACCAGAATACCAAGTACTTGCTTTCAAAACATAAATCATTCATGTCAATATCATATATCCTATCCGGCCCTATTATGGGACTCGGTGAACATGGTCGCCACCCCGTCTCTGGCGCCATAACACAGCATAACTTCAGAATATAATATATATCTCCGTAACACAGCATATCTCCGTAACACAGCATAACTCCGTAACACAGCATAACTTCATATCACAGCATAACTTCAGAATATACATATATATATATATATATTGTACCCGACCCTTTAATGAGGGACTCGGCGAACAATACAGTGAAAGTGTGCACGATAACATACCCGGCCCGGGACTCAGTGAAAGATATATTGAGATATGCACGAGCAGAGTAGTGAGAAACTATATGCAATTCAAAACATTTTTAAAGACTCAATAGAATAGTCAACACGAACCTTCGTTCGCAATTTCAAATAATAGTCATCTCATATACCTTTCGGATGTCCCTGTGGATTATATCAAAATGAATCTTTGAAATCATGTGTACACATTAATATAGATGAATCAAAACATAAGTTATGGGAATCAAAAATCAATAGCCATCCTAGTGGCTCTAAGAATAGGAGTTTCCTTTGGAATCGTATATATATCGTATATTCATTTCACAACGATCATGCCAAAAGGAAAGAAGGTTTAGCTTCACATACCTTTAGCGCTTATTCGTCACACAATATGTATACGCTGCCCAATAATACTTCAACCTATATTAAGATGCCAACAACTACGTTTAAGTTACGAGGAGATTCAAAATGTATTCTAACGTTAGTTACTCCTTTCTAGATGTTTAGGCGACGTTTGCTCTTATATCCAAACCAAGTACATACAACCAGCCCAACATCAATAATTATATGTTAAATATCAATCCGGACAGCCCACACAATATTCCAAACAGCCCACATTCACAACATGCAATAACGATTCACATACGACTACTACATTCTCAAGTTACTTCTAATAGTTTGTAGCCTTAACGTTTGCATGTAACAACTTATAACAGCCCATCCAACATACAATATGATGTATACTCTTAACTTATAATTAGTCTTTCCAACTTAATGAAAACACAAGTCCAAAATAGTCCCTAACCAACAACACATCCAAAACAGTCCCTAACCGACAACATAACAATGTTCGGAATTCTTGCAAACGTTTACGAACATACTAAGCCAACCACATACGATTTTTACACATCATTTCATGTCTTCTTTTCATATAGTTTCAGTAAGTTATGACCAGCTATCCACACGACAAGTACAACATCAATTCATACGCAACTACGCTATATCGTCATTTCTATAATCCTTACAACAATTCTCAAACGACTTTAGTTTCAACTCCAATCATTAGACACCTTCATTTCCATCATAAATTTCATGATAATAACAATCAAAATATCGAGTAAAAACAGTTCACTAACTTCCTCACGAAACAGTCCACACACGGTTTCAACATGCTTCAACATCACTTCACATAAAATCATAGATTCACTTTATTTTCATACTAACACAACTTCACCTTTAACCTTCCAATTCTTTTCATTCTTTTTACCATGAGATCTATGATAGTAATATCCATATTTATTAAAGAAGATTAGTTCATTAATTCCACCAAAACAGTCCCCTCGGTTACAACAACATTCCAACACCAACATTCATGATTTTATGCATGTGATTCATGTTCATCAAGTTACAACCATACTTCAACTTCAACACATTTATCCCTATAACTACTATCATGTTCCAACATCAACACACATCATTTCATGTATACAACTTATATTTACTCATCTACATCACCCTTAATACAGGCAAAAGAAAGTTAGATCTTACCTTGACAACTTGACTTCTCTACTTGGCTAAAGTTTGTGACCTGAGATGAAAATGTTTCTTGTTGCTCCAAAAACTATCTTAACATTCTAGGGAACTTCTAAAGGGTTGAAACACCTTGGAAAATAATTTTTGGATCAAGACTCAAAGGGCTCAAAAATCAGTCCCTTGGCCGAGACTTTCTCTCTCTAGAATTAGGTTTTTCTTTCTTTGTGTTGTGTAGTAGAAATGAATTGTGATGGCTGATCTCTTGGTCATTATTTGGTTCAAATATGATGCTTACAAGTTGGTCCCATGCTCCACTTATGGCATGAGTCATTCCATTAACTTCGCACTTAAATTGTTTCTAATTCTTTCCCTTCACTTTCGACTAGCCTACTTCCCTTGTCTCTCCTTTCTTCATTCTTTTCAATTGTTTACACGACAATTGTAAGTGTGGTTAATGATTCATACATCACCCTTTGTCTATTGTAATCATGCCAAGATGGATGAGCAATATTTAATGTAAAGTGATCCCTCCACCATGTGATGTCATCCTAAAATAATGTATACTTTCATAAATTAGTAGATGCTCAAATATTCAATTGTATGCTCCAACTTTTCTCCTCCAAATTTCAGTTTTATGGCCGAATATAACTTGTATTTTCCTTCCAATTTAATTGTCCACAATATATTGAAAATGTAGTGGTTGAATCAACATTTAATTGCACATTTGTATGTCTTCCATTAGCCTTATTTTAGATGACTTTGAGTCATCCTTTTTACCTTGGACGTTTGATACTCTTGTTGGCTCATTATTGTCACAAATTTTAACTTAACACCACAATTAAGTAGTTCCTAATCTCCAATAACATTTTTACACTAATTAAAATTTATAACCGATTAGGTCTAGTTTAGAAATTAAAAATCTGAGGTTTCTACCTCACGTCGATTCCTTCGCGAATAACTCGACGTATAAAATACGGGGTCTAAAAATTTTGATCCTGAGTAAAAACTTCCTGCACATGCTCTAAGATGCTGTAGTCTGATGACGTTGGCTCAGAGGAGAATTATTGGTGATAGAAATCTATAGCTACTGCTGAAATCTGATCCCTATCTTCCAACCATACACCTTCATCATTCTGTATTCTATTAAGTTGCCTTCTCTTCCTTCTTCCATTTAACAAGCTGTGAAAAAATCTTGTATTTCTATCTCCTTCTGATTTCCATTTAACACCAGACTTTTGTTTCTAAAACTATTCTTCAAAATGCATATATCTTTGATCTTAAAAATATCCTCTTTAATAGTTAATTGCTTAAAGATATCACAAAAAGTCTCTTTACTCCATACTGATAGAGCAGCTTTAAACTTCTTCATTTTTAACTTGAAAGTAATAAAAGCATCTCCCACAAACTCAGTACTTCAATATTGCTCCGCTGTATGCAAGAAAGACTCATGATATACCCAACATTTTAGAAATCTGAAAGGCTTGGAGAATTGTTCTCCTGCTATAAGCAAAAGAGGTGCATGATCTGATCCAGTTCTGGATAGGTGCTCCATTTGTAGATTACCAAACCATTCTTCCAACTGATTATTGACAAAAACCCTGTCTAATCTTTTGAATATGAAATCTTCCCCAGCTCTACCATTCCACCAAGTAAAAGGACTGCCCCTAAAGTCAATACCCTGTAGGTCACAAGAGTTTTTGCAAAATGCAAAATCCTCAACCTCAGTTTGGTGAACACGCAAACTACCTATTTTCTTTTCTTCATGTAAAATGTCATTGAAGTCTCCACCTACCAACCATTGAGCATTCATGTTGCTTGATAAAGAATAGATATTATCCCACAGTTCCAATCTATCCACAGCATCACACTTTGCATACACTAAGGTAGTGATTAACATTTTGCCACTGTCAAGGAAAGTAAGCTTGAGAGTATCCTGCTGATAAGAGTTCATCAATACTTCCACCTCAGTGCCATATTTAACAAAAAACCAAATTTTACCATTGCAGTTAAAGCCAGCCACCTGCATACCCAATCTCCTTTTATATTTGTCAATGTGTCTAGAATATTAAAAAGGCTCCATGAATGCTATCAGGAACAATTTATGTTGTCTATGCAACATATGAACTCTATGAAAAGCCTTATGAGTATTCATAGATCTTATGTTCCAAAAGAATGCTTCATTATGAGGAACTTAACTTAGAACTTGCACCCCTCTTTGGCAGAATCCTGGATGGTTGTTCTCCATTTTTCTTACTTGCACCTATGCTTCTTTTAGAAGCTGATCTAGTAACCACCAATTTAGCATTAGGCTTGCCTTTACTCCCTTTCTTATTACCTTTAGAATTCTCATATGATCCTACATACTCCTCCAATATTAGATTACTCTCAGCTTGTTTGACATATGAACTGATTGCATCTTGCAAATCAATACAACAACACTTATTCTCCAAATCCTGCAGATTTTGTGACACAAGATCATGTAATTCTTTGTTAGGAGAAGATTTCTTCTGTGTAGGTATAACATTAGAATTATCCTTCAGAATTAGATCTTGAGCAAAAGTCTTATGATCCGTAGAATCATTTTTACTTGGAAAGCAACCAATAACCATTTTACCTTCATTCTCTAAGCTAATTGAATACTTTCCAATCTCACCTTGAACTTCCTCATTAGATACTTCATTCACATTCAGATTACCAGCTTGAATACATTAAGACATCTGATTCGCCTAGAAAACTTCAGAGACCTCCTCAGTATCATGATGCATGTTCATTACATAAGAATTTTGAGGAATATCTTCATTTCATCTTCATCTCTAACACCCCTATCTTGCTCTCCTAGTTGCTGACCATCTGTATCTACAAGTGTTTGTATAGTGTTAACTTGTACTTGATCCTTATCAACCAAATTATACACCCCATCACAAGGGTCATGCAAAACTTCCAAAACACCTTATTTTGATAAACTTCATCTTTGCCCCCATATTGGTCTATGGGTTCAGATACGCCTTCTACCACATCAGGATTTTCATCAATACTTCCATGCACCATTGCAGACTCATGCACATCAACCGATATTAACTCCATCTCTTGTTGCTCAGCGAATTCCGCCACCTCAATGTTATTCTCCAAAACTCCATTGTTCTCCTGTTTTTGATAATCATGAGCCTCTTTTGAATCATCATCCACAATACCTTCCTGAGATTCTGGTTTGCCATCCACCTGTTGATTATTAAAATCTTTTTGAAAATGATCACCATTAATCTATTGTGTTTTTTCAAAAGCTACTACACTTTGATTATCAGCTTCATTATTTTGCACCTTATCAACTACATTATCATCAATTTCACCCTCTTCCAGAGATATGACCCTATTCTTAGCTTGGTCTTTTTCCTGAGACCAAATTGCAGCTTCTACACCATCATGCACAATATTAACTTGATTATGATCCTTCATATCATCAACCATTGCAACTGCAACCCTTTGCTCTTCAGAAACATCATCTTTTACCACATCCTCCACAGTACTTTTATTGCCATTGTTCAACTTACTAACTTAAGTATCATCTACTCCTTGGTTTAAGACCTCAAATTTGTTTGACACAATAACTTCTTTGTTTCCACATCCTTCCCAGTTTGAATCACTTGGTTGTTGTTCTGTCCTTTGTTTCCAGGATATGTTACCACAGTACCACTAGATAAAACGTTTGGTAGATATTGTTGCATTGGTTGTTTCCACCCCTTATAGCCTCTATATCATCTTTGTTGGATGTCACGACCCGGCCAGGGGCCACGACGGGTACCCAGGGCTAACCACCGAGCACCCCTCATTCTACTACCTATCACCCTCATCTAATGCTCTTATCAATATTATACTCAGGTTACAAGAAAATCATCTTTCCTTTGAAAATATAAACACTTTTATATGCACAAGCCTTTTGGTCATTGAAATAATATATATATACATACATATACATGCACGCGGTAGAGACCTCGTGAGACCATACCACCCACCCTGCGTATCTACGAGCCTCTACTAGAGTACTAGATATATAGACGGGACAGGACCCCGTCGTGCCCAAAACATACATGTACATAAAAGGAAGACCATAAGCACTTCCGAAACAATGGAGTGCCCTCAACAGCTAACAGCTCCTACGAGTCTGGTGCAGGATCACCTCCCTGTCTACCTGTGGGCATGAGCACAGCGTCCAAAGAAAACGGACGTCAGTACGAACATTGTACTGAGTATGAGAGGCATAAATAATAATATCACATGAACGAAGTAAAGGAAGCATCAATAAGGAACATCCGTATCTGACTAGCAAATGGAAAAGGAGTGATGCATGCTGGCTTACTCATAGTCATCATCATATCATATATGCATAAATATATAAACTGCCCGTCCATATCGGATCGGTGTGATAATCATTAGCATTAGCCTGCGCCAGGCCTCCCGCGTCCGGGGTATCATCTCCTGCCGCCCACTAGTGGTATCTGCCCATGCCATTTGGCCATGGTGTATAGCTGCCCGCCTTAGCAGTGACTGCCCGGCCAAATAGGTGCTGTGTTATATCATTATCATAATATACTCGTCATAGTACATGCATAAAGACTCAAGCTTAACTATGCTTTGTCGGGGTGACGTAAGGTCATGATCCCCGATTCCATTATGGAGCACTCATTAACATCCTGCCTCACCTTGAAGGGAATAGTATATGAGGTGAGTGTAAGCAATAATGGCATCATATCATGAACATTTAGAACTCCTATACTCTAACTCATTACTTTGTGTAGCAAATTAGGGATATCAGCTCGTATCTTTTCGGGACTCAAGAGATTCATAGAGAAGAAGGAAAGTCATACTATAGGACTCATGCCATAGAAAGAAAGGACTAGCCTCACATACCTTTGTCGTTTAACTATCTTATCGCTTGATCGTCCTCCTTCGACGCTCGTGTTTCAACCGTCGAAAGGAATCGCATTAACATTAGTTACTCGGCTATAAGAACATTTCACTTTTTCTAGGTAAAATTGGGCAGCACTTCCTTTGTTTATACTACTTTTCCCACACTCTACATCAACTCCCAACGTTAATAACAACATCCACAATATAACAACAACAGTCATCATTTCTCTACATTTACCACAATTCACCATTTCTCTTAGATTTCTCCACAATTATGATTATAACTCGTTATCGCGTTTTCTCATATATAATACTTATTTCATGGTCTAAGCGTCACTTGTAACATATTCACAATCACAGCATAACCACATTAATAATTCACACCAATCACTATTCACAAATTCATGACCCAATTTCTATGTCTTTTCACAATTCAAGTGTTTCAACTTTCAACCACTCAAACCATATAAAAAGGTCATAAAACTCACCTTAGATGATGGATGAACAGCCTTTGAGTGGAACTTCTTTTCTTGCACCCAAACCCTAACTCACTCTTCTTGAGTTTCCTTGGCTTAGATGAACTTTTAATGGGTTTCATAAACTTGATTTCATGTATTTAGTGTAGTTGACCGTGGATTTCCTTTGATTTCTTGTGGATGAATGGTGGCGAAGGTTCTAGAGAGTTCTTAGAGAGAAAAGGGTGTAAGATGAAATGAAATAAAAATGGAGGAGGGGTCTTATATTAATTCATGAAATAAGTCCCGTCCGAGATGTACGGTGCGATCGACGGGGCATCGATCTGACCGTCAATATCGTCAAATTTCCAGCGAACAATTTGTCATTTCTCCTCATTCGACAGCGGGAAGGACGGTTTGTCGAACTGGTCGACGGAGCGTCGACCTGTTCGTCGAGTGGTCTTCGTTCCAGCTCAGTTTTAAGGCGCCATCGACGGGGCATCGACTTGTTCGACGGTACAAGGGACGACCGTCGAACCCCATTTTTGCAGGACTGCCATGAAGTTTCATTTAACGGACTTTTCTCCCTTGTCTTTAACTTCTCTAAAAATTTACGTTGGTCCCTTCATCGCTTAACAACCTAAAGTTCCGAGGTGCAACATTGGAAGTGCCCTTGTTTGCTTGTTCAAGGCTCCTCTTCTACAACTACAGCCGTTCCATTGTTTTTAATCACTTCTTCTTTCTCTTCCACCTCATTTTCTAACAGTTATAGATGAAGCACCCAACTGTTATGTCCTGTGTTTTCGTATAATTGGAAATCGAGAAATAATTACGACCTATGTGTTATAAGGAAATATTTTGATTTTGGTGAATATGACTATGTTGGTTATGGAATCTTTAATGTTAAGACATCGGGAAAGGCCGAGGGTAAATTTGGAATTTGGGAAATTAGTTTCGGGAATTACAAAACGGGACGTTTTATGAATTGGGCCAAGGAAAATACAACACAAAATTGAGGCCCAAAGAATGGAGGGTGGCCGGCCTTAGCCATGGCCCAAACCCATTATTTGGATGTCATGTGCATAGCACATGACTCTTAAAAGGATATATATCATGTTACACTGGATAATTATCAAGAACAAGATAAAAATTCAAGAACACCAAGAATAGGAGCTCTCGGCCAAGTGGAAAAAAAAAAGAGAAAGAAAAATTTCCAAGCTTTGTTGTTGATCCAAAAATCTTAATTTCTACATAGTTGTGAAGTACTCAAGACCCTCTTCAACGGGGTACAATTAGTTTGGCACAAGAACTACGTTTGCGACAAGTCGGGGTTTCAAGAAAAGGTGAGAATTCTTACACTTTTATGTTGTAGAATTGATATAAATATGTTAAGGATTGGGAATAGACGAGAATCCCGCAACTTTGGTGTATATAGAAAGCCGTGGGTGTGTGTGTATATTGTATGTTGGCCGTGAGCCTAGGAAGAAGAAAGTGGTGTGAATTGATCTTCTTTAGTTGTATAATGTGTTGTTGTGATCTTTATGTCGTAAATGATTGATTGATGAATTAAATTGGCGTTGGAAAATGATTTCGGACATTTTCGGAAAGTGTATACCTTTGGTATAATTGTGTATATCATTGTATATTTAGGGTGCTAAAGACTTTAAATATGAGTTATAGTTGGTATTAATGAATTTGGAATGAAACGACGCAAGTTAGAATGTTCGTCGTGAATTTTCGATGTTTTGAAGAATTATGGAAAGTAATGGATTTTGGGGCAATTTCGTGTATGGCTTGGATTGTATTTGGGATGTGATTGTATAAGTTTGAATGAGGAAATGAATACAATTATGTAGATATAGAGTTGGAGTTTTGGAAGTTTGAATGAAAGTTGCCAACTTAGGTAACAAAGTAGAACTTTGAAGCTAGAGTGGTTTGATTATTACTTGTGTTGTTTGATGATGTATGGGCTGTTGTTGTTGATATATTTTGGACCGAGCTAAGTCTCGGGGATGTTAGATTTATAGGGGAAATGCTGCCGAAATTTCGGTAGGCAAAAATGAAGTTAAAGGCATTCTTAAGCCTAAGAATCTCAATTGGTAACTTTGACCATTTGCAGATTTCAGACGAAACGGGACTTGACCTTTGGGAGAGCGTAAGGCGTCTGTAAGGTATGTAAAGCTTCCCACTCCTTCGTTTGGCATATCTTAGTATGATAGGCGAATATGAGAACTTCCGGAGCATTCCTGCTCCTCGAAACCCGATCCATAGAAAAGTTACTATTCATTCAATTCAATTGAAGCCTAAGGGCTCTATTTTGGCTAGAATGCCACCACTCGTCCGAAACCTATCGAAATGTGGTCGGGTAACTTAGAAATGATTATGTATGACCCTTTGGCCTATAAATGTTCAGAAAATATGTTCGCCACCTCAATTTGACTCGAGGTGGGCCCGCTAACCCCGATACGCCCTATTTGCCTTATTGGGCTATCCTTGTGAATAAAGTTTGATATGATACTTTCGATCTTGGAACTCCCTCCTATGAGATATATTTGAAATATTATGATATGATAAGTTACGTTTTGAGCCATACGTACCACTTTGGAAACTTTTGTGAAACGGATCTTTGTATCGACTAAGTATTCGCTTATCTTGTGCTATGGAACGATTTGTAAAACTATTATGTTTTGAAAGACTATTTTGAAGTATGACTTGCATTTGCTTGCTCACGACTCCGCTCGTGCCTTATTATGACTTCGTTCACCGGTTCCCGGGCCGGTTATGATTCGTGCGCCTTATAATAATTCGGCCGTATGCTGTGTTACGGTTCCCGAGGCTTCGCCATAGGGTCGGGTTCCGTTTGGAGTTATGCTGTGATATGGCTCGTGATGCGATACGCTCACTTATGATTATGTTGTGTTCGGGGATGTACGGAGATTTGAAACCTTCTGGTGTTATGCTGTGTGTGGCGCTAGCGTCGGAGTGGCGACCACGTTCCTAAGCGTTTGCATGATTTCGTTTGCATTATATATACGTATATGATTTTGATACGGATTTTGACATACCGATTTGTATTCCATTTTGTTATCTGATTTGCTTTCAGTTTTGATCCATATTTCTGTACTCCGTGCTTTACATACTCAGTACATATTTCGTACTGACCCCCTTTCTTCGGGGGCTGCGTTTTATGCCCGCAGGTACAGACATTGGTGATCCTCCACAGTAGGCTTCCCTCTTTGCTATTCCGGAGTACTCCTCTTTGATCCGGAGTCCACTTTTGGTACAGACTCCTTTTGCTTTGTATATATTCTGTACATTTGACTATTTGGGTACGGCGGGGCCCTGTCTCGCCATATGTCTTTGTTTTGAGTCCGTAGAGGCCTGTAGTCATATATGTGGGGTGAGGGTCCTGTATATGTTGGTTTGATTTCGTTTTCTGGTCTTAAAGCGGTCTGCTTGTTATGATGGCCCCAAATGGCCCTTATGCTTATGTTTGCACTTTTGACCGGCGATGTCTATTCCGCCGCTCAGTTTGTATTTGATTTGTGCGACCGCTTAAGACATATTTCGATAAGTTATGTTTGATATGATTTTTATGAAATTCTGAAATAAGTTTGGATTTGGCAATGAATACGTAATTTGGTCTAGGTACCCAAGTAGGGTGCCAGTAGCGGCCCACGGGGCTGGGTCTTGACACCAACAATCATCATTTGAATGACTTTGCAACAAACACTTTGTTGAATACTTTGGTAGATAGTCATACTGAATATTAACCTAAATAGACCTGATATCCTTTGTAACATCATCTTCAATCTCCATCCACACAGACTTAGGCAAATCTGCAAGCAAATCTACTTGCACTTTCACTCTTGCACTATTCGACCTAGTTTTATTGATAGTAGCAGCATCAAGTTGGATTGGTTTTCCCACAGCTGAAGCCAATGTAAATAAAGATTCCTTGACAAAAAAAGTAGGAAGAAGGTTTGGAAATAAGATCCCAGCCATAGCAATTGAAGTCTCCTTTTAAATACTAAACTTAGAATCATAAATCAAAGGTCTCGTTTAATAAGAGTGACCATCCTTTGATTTCAACCAAAAAACACTTTTTGATGAGATAGTAATAAAATCTTCTCTTAAATCACATCTTATTAATACATGTCTATCTCTCAAGAAACCTACATGATAGTTACCCTTTGCACCACACTGTTGAGGTATAATAGTTCTCAGTTCATCCAACTCAGGCCATCCATACGAAAACTTACCAACTATGGCATTTTGTAGGTTTTCAATCATCTCCATTCGTATGACTTCAGAGGAAGATCATCTTATAACGTGTTTACCATCTATAATCTCCACCTTCTTCATAGGGATGGGTTCACACGCCTGCATGGGAGTTTCAACAGCTTCATGCATAAGAGTATGGAGATATTTTGGTTCATTGTTCGTACTAGTTGCTGGTTTTGAATGTTGAGGATTGCTGGATGTAGTGAGAGGAGGGAAATCATGAAGAGAGAGATGCTGACCAACCACCAGAGGCGGCAACTGGCCAGTGGCCGGAGTGGCTACAGAAATTTTAGGGTTTTCAAACTAGGGTTTGCATGGGAGGAGAGGGAAGAGAGTGTACACTTAACTAGTTAAGGAACGAATATGAAGTTATTATAATTCTGCCCCTCTTGTCTCTTTCCTTGATGGATATTGCTGTGCCTATGAGTATAACCTCTTCATGATCATCGAGGTCTAGACTTACAAATGAAACTGCTGCCCATATTTACATGAGTCATATTGTAAACTATTCAAAATCTATGTAGATTTCTTTGTCTGAAAATTGACCTCTAAGATTATGTGAGTAACTGTCATTTGATCTGTTACACCTCAAAAATTCCGTATGTGTTGATTTGTGGATAGGTTAATGTGAGCTTAAGGTGATTATGAAATCCCTACGAGGTTAAGCGAATGATTAGATATATTGAGGTTCACCTAATAAGATTTTGAAGTTCTATGAATATGTGAAGTTTAGTTTGTTGAAGAGAGCGAAACGTAGGTCGCGTTCGGAAAGATTACGCTGTGATTGAGCTAATGTTTATGTGGCGATGTTTTAAAGGGCTAATATAGAGCCAATTGTATGGTTAATGAAGTATTATACAAGTGCTAAGAAGGTTCCATAAGGATTGGAGATCAAACGAGTCGACGAAAACGAACTTCGAGAAACTGGGGATTATACGTCCAAACATACTGGCCGTATAAAACATGCGGACCATATGTTGGACCATATAATCGGCCCATAATAGCACCCCTCTCTGGACCAAATCTACGACCAGTCATACGGTCAGTATAATTTATACGGACCGTATGTTGGTCCATAGAAACTGGTCGGGACAGATTTGTATTATTGATAAGGGATCAAGTTTCATTTTATTTCATTTTCCTTTCACACTCCTTCTCTCTAAAACATCTCTCTACACTTCTCCCACAAGAATTCAAGAGATATTAGTGATCAACAACATCAAACTAAGTGAATCAAGTGTAAGAAACCCATTAAAGTTCATCCAAGGTAAGGAATCCAAGTGAAGGTGAAACTAGGGTTTCTCTCAAGTTAGGTGTTTTCACCCAAGGTTCATCCCTACACCATATAAGGTAAGATTTATGGTATTTCCATGTTGTTTAAGGTATTTGAAAGTTGAAACACTTGGATTGTAGAAGGATATAGAAAAAATAGGTCATGAATGTGGGAATAGTATCATTGTGAGTAATAGCTTGAATTCAGCCATGATTCTTGATGTGTTGTGATATAGTTATTTTATAAATGATGTTAAGAACATGGGATAGGAATTGTATATGAATGAACGTAGTCGTGTGTTATGACCATGGATATGGATGATTGGAAGTGAATTGAGAAATATAGATAATGTGGATGAATAAAGACTATTGTTATGATATTGTGAATGTATTATTGACATTTGGGAGTTGATTTACGATATGGAGGAATGTCGTATAAATAAAGGAGATGCCGTCCAATTTTCTCTAGCTTTAGTCATGTATGCTAGATATCGGTTTTCTAATGATAGTGTATCTCTAATGAAGGTAGAAACGTGAGCATTAAAGGAGAACGTGCAAGTGTAGACAAGTTGAACGGGAAGGTATGTAAGGCTAACTCTTCTTTCATAAGGCATGGTTCTTTGGTCAACTATCTATTCTCCTATGAGCCTATGATGCTCTCCAAATGATTCTATATTCAAAAGCTACAAAGCTTATAATTGTTTATATGCATTACGATTGTACTAAATTCCTCATATGTCGAATAATCCTATAAGGAGAGATGATAATTGTTACACCTCGGAAATTTCCCCATGAATGTACAGTGAAGAGACTAACGAAGGATACGAATATACGATGTTTTAATAAGAAGGGAATGACGTTTGACGACCCTAAGTAAGGTTTTCAAAGGAAATTGCAATAAGAGATGGGTTATGCTCCATAATGACTATTTGTAGGTTCTGAAACCGTGAAAGTTGCAGAATTTCACTTCGGCCCAGTCGATCGTAAAGTGAAATACGGACTGTAAAGTAGTTTACCGACCGTAAATTGCCCTATCGTCTTTTCACTTCCAAAACTTAAAATTTCTGCCAAATGTTCAAATGGTTAAATACGACAAGGAATACGAATCGTAAATTGAAATACGGCCCGAAACTGCAATCGTAAATCACCATGACCTCTAGCATACCTTTCTGGTTCTGTTATGCTTTAATACGCTCATGAAATACGGACCGTAAACTAGAATACGGCCCGTAAACTGAGTTTACAACCACTGTGCACTTTCAACTACTGTTCATTCCGAATCAGATTTTAAGCCATTAAAAAGGAGACCCACGCTCATTACTTCATTTCATTTCCACGCCACTTCTCTCTAGAAACCTCTAGAGTATTCTCCACTCTTCATCTACAAGGAAACAAAGGAAATCAAAGATCAATATCAAGAATTCAAGTGAATCAAGTGTATGGAACTCATCAAAGTTCATCCAAGCTAACAAATTTCAAGAGAAGTGAACTAGGGTTTTGGTGCAAAAAGAGTAATACCACTCAAGGCTTGTTTCTACAACATCTAAGGTAAGTTTTATGGTAATTACATGTTACTTAGGGTATGGATGAGTTGGAACACTTGGATTATAGAAAGGTATAAGAAATGGGTCATGAAAGTGTGAATAGTAGCATTGGTCAGTAAGGGCTTTAATAGAGCCATGATCATTGATAATTTGTGATTATAAAAATGTTAGGAATGACATTTAGACCATGGAATGAGTACTGTATGTGAGAAAACGCGATAATGAGCTATAACCATAAGTGTGGAGAAATTGAAGGGAAATGGTGAGTTGTGGTAAATGTATACAAATGGTGATTGTTGTTTGCAATATTGTGACTGTTTTTGTGAACGTTTGGGAGTTGATGTAGAACATGGGAAAAAGTAGTATAAACGAAGGAAATGTTGCCCAATTTTCTCTAGCGTTAGTAAGTCCGTTCTTATGATTGTTTACCTAATAATGATACCAATTCTCTTGAAGGTAGAATGTGACATTGAAGGAGAACAAGCGAACGCTAGGCTAATTAAACGACAATGGTATGTAAGGCTTATCCCTTTCTTCAAAGGCATGAATCTTCCAAGTTTTTCCTTGATCCTCCTACATGATGGAGCTTATGAGTCCGTAAATATACTAAACTACATTCGAGCATAATAGTGATGATGATGAGTTAAAGTATAGCGATTCGAGAGTTCATGATATAATGATCCTATAACATTGATGATGATATTATTGCTCACACTCACCTTATATATTATTTCCTTCAAGGTGAGGAAGGATACTCGTAAATGTTCATAATATAATTGGGGGTTCACGACATTATTCCACCGCGATGTAGTTATGGCTGTCTTCAAAGTTTAATGTATGTTCCTAATGATAAATGTGAAATAATGCTAGCTTATAATATGCCTATGTTATGTACGAAAAAGCCGAGCTATGATAAGATTACAATATGTTCATGAGATGTGTAATAATGATGGATTATGATTGACGATATGACGATATGATTCCACCGCGCTTAGATGGCCAAGCATGTCACCGCTAAGGCGGGCTGCATATGATTCCACCATGCCTCAATGGCCAGGCATGTTACCGCTAAGGCGGGCAACTATGTTTACACCGAGCCTAGAGGGCCGGGCATGATCACCACTAGTGGGCGGCTGTTACACCTCGGAAAATTTTTCGTTGGTACGCAAGAGAATGAACTAGTGATGAATATCAGTGCATGATGTCCATGAGCAAGAAATGACGTTGATGACCTTAGGCGAGATTTCGAAAGTATCCGATGTGAGACGAGGAAGTTGGCTACGTTAAGATGAGATACAAGGTGAGCAATGCATGTGCATGGACGGGGGTGATTAAAATGAGAAGTCTAAGAAATATGGGAAGTTGCAGAATTGCAACTGCCCAGTGGTTGTAAATTGCAAAATACGGACCGTAAATTGCTATACGGTTCGTAAAATGCCATGCAAAAGCTTCAGCTTTCTGCCCAGCCGAGAAATGGTAAAATACGACCAGGTTTATGGACCGTAAAGTGATTTACGGCCCGTAAACCATGGTCGTAAATCACCATGCATGCAGCCTTAAGTTTCTGGTTCTGCTTAAGCTTAAAGACGACCATGAGGGACGGTACGTAAACTGAAATACCGACCGTAAACCTCCATGGACGACCACTGTTCACCTAACACAAATTTTTTAATTCATTAAATATGAGGATCAAGACTTGTTTTATTTCATTTCCACATTACACCACTTCTCTCTAGAATCATCTCTCTACATTTATTTCATAAGTTTTCAAGGATTATAAGTCCCCAACAACATAAGCAAGTGAATCAAGTGTAAGCAAGCCATTAAATACCATTCAAGTCAAGAAATGCAAATGGAGAAAAACTAGGGTTTTGGCTCAAAGTGGGGTATTATCAACCCAAGCTTGTTCCTACAACTTCTAAGGTAAGATTCATGATTTTTACAAGATGTTTAAGGTACTGGAGAATTAAAATACATGGATTGTAGAAAATGTGGTCAACTAGGTCATGAATGGTGAATAGTGACATTTTGAGAAATAGTTTGAATTGAATTATGAATGTTGTTGTGTTACGATATGAATGTATTATAAATGGTACTAAGATCATGAACTCGACACTTTAGACGAATGGATGAAGTTGGAGGTCATGACTATAAATATGGGAGAATTAGAAGAAAATTGAGAAATCTAGATAATGTGGATGATGTTAATGACTAATGGCCATTGTTCTGATATTAATGAAGGTATAGACGCTAGCATTGGAAGGAAACGTGCAAGTGTAGAATAGTCCGACGAAGAGGTATGTAAGGCTAACCCTTCCTTCATAAGGCACGGTTCTTGGCCAAATTTCTAATTCCTCTACATGAGTATGTTGTATTCAAGTGATTGACACTCCGAGCTCATATGCTCATGATCCTTAACATGTACTACGATTGTACTATGCCCCTCATATGACGAGTAAGCCTAAGATATGGATTTAGCAATAATGATGATGATAGTGATGACGATAATAATAATAATGATGCCAAAGGTGCCTACGGGCTATTATACTTATATGTGCCTATGAAGGGCTATAATGATACCCCGAGCTTATAACGTCGGGTAGGATATATGTATAAGATTATGTATAAAGTATGTATACGATTACGTAACGCGCGCACACCTCTGCAGATGGTACAGATAACCCTGAAGCCTTGGTAGGGCCAGGTAGAAATAACATTGAGCCTTGGTTGGCTAAGTACGTATGAAACACCGAACCTTATGGTCGGGCACGCTATGTATGTATATAAGTGTATGGCTATGTATACGATATGAATATGAATGTGAAAAGACTATGTATATGAATGTGAATAGGGGCATATATACGAATACGAGCACTATTATGAAATACCCATGAGAAATGAAAAGTCCCTATGAAAGGCAGGTAAGTGCCATGATGATGATATTATTGTCTTCCCTCCTGAGCCACTTCATATATTGTCTATGATGCTTCTATATTGATGTTAATCATGCTTTACATACTCAGTACATTCTTCGTACTGACGTCCTTTTGTTTGTGGAAGCTGCTTCTTGCCCGCAGGTGCACAGGGAGACAGACTTGATACATAGCTGCTTATTCAGAGATTGCATAGCAGAGCTCCATTTCTTTCGGAGCCGCAACTTTTGGGTACTCATTCTTTTGTGTATATAATTATGGGCATAGCGGGGTCCTATCCCGCTCATACGATATGTCATACTCTTAGAGGCTCGTAGTCATATGTATGTGGGTAGAGATGTTCGGCCATGCCGACCCATGTTTTGTATATCTTTTGTTAGCCACGTCGGCCTTGTACTTATGGTGTGGCCTAGATGCCTATGATATGTTAAATGATGATGGTCGTCTAATGGGATCAATATGATTAACGATAATAAAAGCACAAATTGACTTATGGTTCACCTAGATGTTATGTTATGTACGATAAAGGGGTGCCAGGGTGGGGTAGCATCGGGTGCTCGTCGCGGCCCCCTAGCCGGGTCGTGACAAAAGTGGAATTAGAGTAGTTCAGTCCTAGGATGTGTCTACGAGCCGTGTCTAGTAGAGTCTGAGTCTTGGTTATGGGTGTGTTGCGCACCACACTTATAAACAAAAAGCTGCAGACATTTTAGGAATATATGACCTTCTTTCTTCTTAAGAATCGTGCGATAGAGCTATGATGTACGAAATTCTTGTTCCTAAATCGTATGTTGTGTATTTCAGAGATGCCTAAAAAGAAAAAGGCTACAGCAGCCCAAAAGGGCAAGACGGTGGCAGAAAAGCGGGCTGAAAGAGCACCGCCATCGGTAGTACAGGAAGATGAGTCCCAGAGTGCGGCTCAATCTCAGTCCACCCAGACAGTGCCTATTACCGAGGAGCACGCGGGAGCCTCAGCCCCAACTCCAGCTCCTCTACCGAATGCTTCGGGCCAAGATGTGAGAGAGGCCATTAATTTGTTGACTCAGTTGGTTGGGCCCAGACTCAGAGGCCAAGCGCAGGGCAAGGTGACAGGGCTGTTAGTGCAAGGGCCCGTGACTTCATTGCTTTGAAACCCCCGGAATTCTTTGGGTCGAAACCGGAGGAGGATCCTCAGGGCTTCATTGACGGTATGTTGAGGACGCTCCGATTGATACATGCTTCGGACACCGAGTCGGTGGAGCTAGCGTTGTATAGATTGAGGGACGTCTCAATCCAGTGGTATACGGTTTGGATGGCTTCATGGGGAGCCAATGCACCTCCGCCGGTATGGCAAGAGTTTGTGGATGCTTTTCTCCGTCATTACATGCCTCCAGAAGTTCGGCGAGCTAGGGCCGATAAATTCTTGAATTTGATGAATGGTAACATGAGTGCTATATAGTATAGTCTCCACTTTAACTCCTTGGCTAGGTATGCTTCGGCCATGGTAGCGGATATGGGCGATCGGGTGCACCGATTTGTGAAAGGCCTTGGGCCACACTTGATAGATAAATGCTTGACTGCGTCCCTTCAGGATGGCATGGATATTGTACGCATTCAGGCACATGCTCAGGAATTAGAGGAACACTTACAGCAGCGGAGAAATGAACGGGAGCAAGATAGGGGGCATAACAAGAGGGCTAGACCTTCGGGTTCGAGGGGCGAGTCTAGAGGCGGACACAGGCAGCAGTTTCCCAGCCATTCGGGCTATTCCATGACCAGTCCACCTCCACGGATTTCAGGCCAAGGCCTTGATAGATCTGTTCGTTCAGGGCCGAGTCAGAGTTATTCAGGGTCCCAGTTCAGAGGTGATTCAGGCCAGTCAAGGCCGCCTGTGCCACGATGTTCCCAGTGTGGGAAGTCGCATTGGGCTCAGTGCCGATTGGGTTCAGATTTTTTCTATTCATGTGGTCGACCAGGCCATATTATGCGTGATTGCCCCTCAGTGCATGGTAGAGGTAGGACCCAGCCATCAGGGTCGGTAGCCGGATCTTAGGAATCTGTACGCCCTACGGGGCTAGGTTCACATATGCCAGTCAGCCATGGTTGGCACGACCCGGCTAGGGGGCCGCGACGAGCACCCAGTGCTACCCCACCCGAGCACCCCCTTATCTTACATAACATAACATCTAGGTGAACCATAAGTCAATTCGTGCTTTTATTATCGTTAATCATATTGATCCCATTAGACGACCATCATCATTTAACATATCATAGGCATCTAGGCCACACCATAAGTACAAGGCCGACGTGGCCAACAAAAGATATACAAAACATGGGCCGGCATGGCCGAACATCTCTACCCACATACACATGACTACGAGCCTCTAAGAGTATGACATATCGTATGAGCGGGACAGGACCCCGCTATGCCCATAATTATATACACAAAAGAATAAGTACCCAAAAGCTACGGCTCCGAAAGAAATGGAGCTCTGCTATGCAATCTCTGAATAAGCAGCTATGGATCAAGTCTGTCTCCCTGTGCACCTGCGGGCATGACGCAGCGTCCACAAACAAAAGGACGTCAGTACGAAGAATGTACTAAGTATGTAAAGCATGATCAACATCAATATAGAAGCATAATAGATATCATATGAAGATAGCATAGGAGGGGAGACAGTAATATCATCATCATCATGTCGCTTACTTGCATACATCGTCGTTCGTATCCCATAATAATACTCGTACCATACTTGTGCTCATATTCGTATACATGTCCTTATTCATATTCTTATACATAGTCTTATCACATTCATATTAATATTATATACATAGCCATACACTTATATACATACATAGCGTACCCGATCATAAGGTTCGGTGTTTCATACGTACTTGGCCAACCAAGGCTCAATGTTATTTCTACTTGGCCCTACAAAGGCTTCAGGGTTATCCGTACCATCTGCAGACGTGCGCGCGCGTTTCGTAATCGTATACATACTTCATACATATTCATATACATATATTCTACCCGGCGTTATAAGCTCGGGGTTCATTATAGCCCTTCATAGGCACATATAAGTATAATAGCCCGTAGGCACCTTTTGCATCATTTTTGATATCATTATCATTACTATTCTCATCGTTATCGTTACGTCTACATTATGGACTTACTCGTCATACGAGGAACATAGTATAATCATAGTATATATCAAGGGTCGTAAGCTTATGAGCTCGGAATGTCAACCATGTGAAGACAACATACTCATATGGGGGAATTAGGAATTTGGCCAAGAACCATGCCTTATGAAAGAAGGGTTAGCCTTACATACCTTTCCGTCGAACTATTCTACACTTGCACGTTCCCTTCCAATGCTAGCGTTTATACCTTCATTAATATCATAACAATGGCCATTAGTCATTCACATTATTCACATTATCTAGATTCCTCAATTTGCCTCTAATTCACCCACATTCATGATTATAACACCCATCTTCGTCCATTCATATAAAGTGTTTAGTTCATGATCTTAATACCATTTATACCACATTCATATCACAACACAACAACATTCATAACTCAATTCAAACTATTTCTCAAAATGTCACTATTCACCATTCATGACCTAGTTGACCACATTTTCTACAATCCATGTATTTTAATTCTCCAATACCTTAAACATCTTGTAAAAAATCATGAATCTTACCTTAGAAGTTGTAGGAACAATCTTTGGTTGATAATACTCTTCTTTGAGCAAAACTCTAGTTTTTCTCCATTTGGATTTCTTGACTTGGATGATCCTTGATGATTCCCTTATCCTTGATTCACTTGTCTTAATGTTATTGATGGCTTCTAATCCTTGAAAACTCATATAATAAATGTAGAGAGAAGTGGTGTAATGTTGTAATGAAATAAAATAAGTCTTGATCCTCATATTTAATGAATTGGAAAATCTGTGTTGGGTGAACAGTGGTCGTCCATGGAGGTTTACGGACCGTATTCCACTATGCAGCTCGTCCTCCATGGGCGTATTTATCCATTTCCAGAACCAGAAGCTGGGCTGCCTTCATGGTGGTTTACGACCATGGTTTACGGGCCGTAAATCACTTTACGGTCCGTCCACCAGGTCGTTTTTAACCATTTCCTCGGCTGGCAGAAAGTTGAAGTTTGGCATGCCAGTTTACGACCTGGCAGTTTACGGACCGTATACCAGTTTACGGTCCGTATTTGCACTTTACGACCACTGGCAGAAAGCTAAAGCTTTTGCATGGCAGTTTACGACTGCCAGTTTACGGACCGTATTGCACTTTATGGTCCGTATTTTGCAATATACGACCACTGGGCAGGTTTGCCAACTTTCAATTTTTCTCATTTCTCGACTTTTCATTCTAATCATCCACATCCCTTTTCATACATTTCCCATGAAACATTCTACACTCGCACTCCTCACACACATCATTAGTTCATTTACTTGCGTACCAACGGGAATTTTTTCGAGGTGTAACAATGGTAGAGGTAGGGGCAGAGCTCCCAGTACTAGCGGTTCTCAGCATCGTATTTATGCTTTGGCTGGACGCCAAGATCTTGAGTCTTCTCCTGATGTGGTCACAGGTATATTATCGGTATTCTCTCATGATGTATATGCTTTGATTGATCTGGGCTCCACATTATCATATGTTACTCCATATATTGCAGGTCGATTTATAATTGAGCCGGAGTCTATCAAGCCTTTTGAGGTGTCTACACCCGTGGGTGAATCGGTAATAGCTAGCCGAGTATATAGGAATTGTTTGATTGTGATTTGTGATCGTCGTACCATGATTGATTTGCATGAGCTGGAAATGGTAGATTTTGACGTTATTATGGCCATGGATTGGTTGGCTTCTTGTTATGCCAATGTTGATTGCCGAATGAAAATGGTTCGTTTCCAATTTCCGGGAGAACCAGTCTTAGAATGGAAAGGAAATACGACATCACCAAAAGGTAGGTTTATTTCCTATCTAAAGGCAAGGAAGATGATCACGAAAGGGTGCATTTATCACCTAGTGCGAGTTCAAGATGTAGAAGCTGAGTCGCCGACTCTACAGTCAGTTCCAGTGGTGAACGAATTTCCGGATGTGTTCCCGGAAGAGCTTCCAGGACTTCCTCCCGAGCGAGAGATTGATTTTGCGATTGATGTGTTGCCAGACACTAAACCCATATCTATTCCTCCCTATAGAATGGCACCCGCAGAGTTGAAAGAGTTGAAGGAGCAATTGAAAGACTTGCTTGAAAAAGGCTTCATTAGGCCTAGTTCGTCCCCGTGGGGAGCGCTCGTACTGTTTGTCCGAAAGAAAGATGGCTCCTTGAGAATGTACATCGATTATCGGCAATTGAATAAAGTGACGATTAAGAACAAGTATCCTCTCCCGAGGATCGATGACTTATTTGATCAATTGCAAGGTACCAAGTGGTTACAAAGATTGATTTGAGGTCTGGGTATCACCAAGTAAGAGTTAGGGAGAAAGATATCCCTAAGACGGCCTTCAGAACAAGATACGGTCACATCGAGTTTCGAGTGATGTCGTTTGGGTTAACTAATGCCCCGACAGTGTTTATGGACCTAATGAACAATGTATTCAGACCTTTTCTGGATCTATTTGTAATTGTATTCATCGACGACATCTTAGTGTATTCTAGATCCGAGGACGAGCATGCGGATCATTTGCGAATTGTCCTTGGAGTTCTTCGAGCTCGTGAGTTGTTTGCAAAATTCTCCAAGTGTGAGTTTTGGTTGAAATCGGTATCATTTCTGGCCATATCGTTGCAGCCGATGGTATTCGAGTGGATAGCCAAACGATCGAGGCCGTGAAGACTTGGCCAAGGCCCACGACTCCTGCGGAGGTTCATAGATTTTTGGGCATAGCAGGCTATTACAGAAGATTTGTTGAGGGTTTTTCTTCTATTTCTGCGCCACTCACCAAGTTAACTCAGAAGTCAGCTAAGTTTCAATGGGCAGATGCTTGCGAGCGTAGTTTCCAAGAGTTGAAAGACCGATTGACTTCAGCCCCAGTCTTGACACTTCCAGAGGGATTGGAAGGATATGTTATTTATTGTGATGCTTCAGGCGTCGGGCTAGGCTGTGTATTGATGCTAAATGGTAAGGTGATTGCGTACGCTTCTAGGCAATTGCGGAAACATGAACAGAATTACCCGACCCATGATTTAGAATTAGCCACAGTGGTCCAGGCATTAAAGATATGGCGACATTACTTATATGGTGTCCATGTGGATGTTTATACAGATCATAAGAGCCTTCAGTATATCTTCAAGCAGAAAGAGTTGAATTTGCGACAACGACGATGGTTGGAGTTGCTAAAGGATTACGATGTTGATATCTTGTATCACCCCGGAAAGGCTAACGTTGTGGCTGACGCTCTTAGCCGCAGATCCATGGGAAGTCTAAGTGATGTACGACCAGAAAAGAAAGAGATGGCCCGTGAGCTTCAATAGTTAGCGAGCCAAGGAGTCCGAGTAGTGGACTCAGGTAGCAGCGGAGCTAGTATTCAGAATTCAGCAGTTTCATCGCTAGTAGCGGAAGTAAAAGAGCGACAATATGAGGATTCCATGCTAATGCAGTACAGAGATACACTCCCTCAGAAGGAGGAGTCATCATTTGATTTTTCGGAAGACGGAGTTCTCCGATGTCGAGGCAGGTTATGTGTTCCCGATGTGGTAGGTCTACGTCACCAAATATTGAGGGAAGCTCATTGTTCCCGTTACTCCGTTCACCCCGGAGCGACGAAAATGTATCATGATCTTAAGTCTATATATTGGTGGAATGGGATGAAGAAAGACGTAGCAGAATTTGTAGCTTAATGTCCTAATTGTCAACAAGTGAAGATCGAGCACCAAAAGCCGGGTGGCTTGTTGCAAGCTATAGAAATCCCGACGTGGAAGTGGGAAGTGATTAATATGGATTTCATTACAGGGTTACCCCGTTCTCGACGTAAGTATGATTCCATATGGGTGATTGTGGATAGACTCACAAAGTCAGCTCATTTCTTACCGGTCAGGACGACCTATGTGGGAGAAGATTATGCGAAGCTTTATCTTAAAGAGATAGTGAAACTCCATGGCGTTCCGGTATCTATTATCTCTGATAGAGGGACCCAGTTTACAGCTAAGTTTTGGGAGTCTTTCCAAGATGGTTTAGGGACCCAAGTGCGCCTTAGCACGGCGTTTCACCCACAGACCAATGGACAGGCCGAACGTACCATTCAGACTCTTAAAGATATGTTACGAGCATGTATGTTAGATATTGGAGGAAATTGGGATGATCATTTGCCACTCATTGAATTTGCTTACAATAATAGTTACCATTCCAGCATTCAAATGGCACCGTATGAAGCTCTATATGGGCGAAAGTGTAGATCCCCAATTGGGTGGTTTGAAACCGGAGAAACTAAGTTGATAGGGCCAGACTTGGTCCAGCAAGCAATACAGAAAGTTAAGCTCATAAAAGATCGGTTGCTAGTGGATCAAAGTCGTCAAAAGTCCTATGCGGATAATCGTCGAAGAGACTTAGGGTTCGAAGTGAAAGATTGGGTATTCTTGAAAGTGTCGCCGATGAAGGGCGTAATGAGATTTGGCAAAAAAGGGAAGCTCAGTCCCCGGTATATTAGGCCATACGAAATTGTACGCAAGATAGGCAAAGTGGCCTATGAGTTAAATCTACCTCCAGACATAGAGTCAGTTCATCCAGTATTTCATGTTTCGATGCTTCGGAAATGTGTTGGAGATCCTACTAGGATCGTCCCGGTGAATGATGTGCAAGTAACAGAGAAATTGACATATGAAGAGATACCCATTGCCATACTAGATAGGTAAGTATGGAGACTTAGAAACAAAGAAGTGGCCTCAGTTAAGGTCTTATGGAGGAACAACAATCGAGAGGAAATGATGTGGGAAGCAGAAGAGAGTATGCGATCCAAATACCCACATCTATTTCAGCCCTTGGAAGAAGTACAAAATGAGACGTCGAGATCATAAGGTATGCATGTTTTTCTTTTATGCTTTTGGGTCGTGTGTGGCCAATTTTTATGTTATTATGTAGTGGTCCTGTGTGGCATCGATATTATGGGCTGTTGTGGCAGGAGAATGTTACACCTCGGAAAATTTTCCGTTGGTACGCAAGAGAATGAACTAGTGATGAATATGAGTGCATGATGTCCATGGGGAAGCAACGACGTTGATGACCTTAGGCGAGATTTCGAAAGTATCTGATGTGAGACGAGGAAGTTGGCAAAGTTAAGATGAGATATAAGGTGAGCAATGCATGTGCATGGACGGGGGTGATTAAAATGAGAAGTCTAAGAAATATGGGAAGTTGCAGAATTGCAACTGCCCAGTGGTCGTAAATTGCAAAATACGGATCGTAAATTGCTATACGGTCCGTAAACTGGCAGTCGTAAACTGCCATGCAAAAGCTTCAGCTTTCTGCCCAGTCGAGAAATGGTAAAATACGACCATGTTTACGGACCGTAAAGTGATTTACGGCCCGTAAGCCATGGTCGTAAATCACCATGCATGTAGCCTTAAGTTTCTGGTTCTGCTTAAGCTTAAAGACGACCACGAGGGACGGTCCGTAAACTGAAATACGGACCGTAAACCTCCATGGACGACCACTGTTCACCCAGCACAGATTTTTCAATTCATTAAATATGAGGATCAAAACTTGTTTTATTTCATTTCCACATTACACCACTTCTCTCTAGAATCATCTCTCTACATTTATTTCATAATTTTTCAAGGATTATAAGTCCCCAACAACATAAGCAAGTGAATCAAGTGTAAGCAAGCCATTAAATACCATTCAAGTCAAGAAATGCAAATGGAGAAAAACTAGGGTTTGGCTCAAAGTGGGGTATTATCAACCCAAGCTTGTTCCTACAACTTCTAAGGTAAGATTCATGAATTTTACAAGATGTTTAAGGTACTGGAGAATTAAAATACATGGATTGTAGAAAATGTGGTCAACTAGGTCATGAATGGTAAATAGTGACATTTTGAGGAATAGTTTGAATTGAATTATGAATGTTGTTGTGTTACGATATGAATGTATTATAAATGGTACTAAGATCATGAACTCGACACTTTAGACGAATGGACGAAGTTGGAGGTCATGACTATAAATATGGGAGAATTAGAAGCAAATTGAGAAATCTAGATAATGTGGATGATGTGAATGACTAATGGCCATTGTTATGATATTAGTGAAGGTATAGACGCTAGCATTGGAAGGAAACGTGCAAGTGTAGAATAGTCCGACGAAGAGGTATGTAAGGCTAACCCTTCCTTCATAAGGCATGGTTCTTGGCCAAATTTCTAATTCCTCTATATGAGTATGTTGTATTCAAGTGATTGACACTCCGAGCTCATAAGCTCACGATCCTTAACATGTACTACGATTGTACTACGCCCGTCATATCACGAGTAAGCCTAAGATATGGATGTAGCAATAATGATGATGATAGTGATGACGATAATAATAATAATGATGCCAAAGGTGCCTACGGGCTATTATACTTATGTGTGCCTATGAAGGGCTATAATGATACCCCGAGCTTATAACGCCGGGTAGGATATATGTATATGATTATGTATAAAGTATGTATACGATTACGTAACGCGCGCACACCTCTGCAGATGGTACGGATAACCTTGAAGCCTTGGTAGGGCCAGGTAGAAATAACATTGAGCCTTGGTTGGCTATGTACGTATGAAACACCGAACCTTATGGTCGGGCACGCTATGTAGGTATATAAGTGTATGGCTATGTATACGATATGAATATGAATGTGAAAAGAATATGTATATGAATGCGAATAGGGGCTTATATACGAATACGAGCACTATTATGAAATACGCATGAGAAATGGAAAGTCCCTATGAAAGGCAGGTAAGTGCCATGATGATGATATTATTGTCTTCCCTGCTGTGCCACTTCATATATTGTCTATGATTCTTCTATATTGATGTTAATCATGCTTTACACACTCAGTACATTCTTCGTACTGACGTCCTTTTGTTTGTGGACACTGCATCATGCTCGCAGGTGCACGGGGAGACAGACTTGATCCATAGTTGCTTATCCAGAGATTGCATAGCAGAGCTCCATTTCTTTCGGAGCCGCAGCTTTTGGGTACTTATTCTTTTGTATATATAATTATGGGCATAGCGGGGTCCTGTCCCGCTAATGTGATATGTCATACTCTTAGAGGCTCGTAGTCATGTGTATGTGGGTAGAGATGTTCGGCCATGTCGGCCCATGTTTTGTATATCTTTTGTTGGCCTCGTCGGCCTTGTACTTATGATGTGGCATAGACGCCTATGATATGTTAAATGATGATGGTCGTCTAATGGGATCAATATGATTAACGATAAGAAAAGCACGAATTGACTTATGGTTCACCTAGATGTTATGTTATGTACGATAAGGGGGTGCCCGGGTGGGGTAGCGCCGGGTGCTCGTCGCAGCCCCCTAGCCGGGTCGTGACAATATGATGGTTACTCGGACACGGGATAACGATGAGGATTGTGATGTGACGAGATATGTGATGTGATGACATATGTACTATGCTTATGTAAAATATGATATATGTACGAAATGTATTCTCTTATGACACTCTTGCAGGTTTTATCTTTCTCTTATGGCTCATGATCCTCCTATTATATTTATTTCATTCTTGTCTTACATACTCAGTACAATATTCGTACTGACGTCCGTTTTCTTTGGACGTTGTGTTCATGCCCCCAGGTAGACAGGGAGGCGAGCTTGAGTCAGACTCGTAGGAGCTGTTAGCCGATTGAAAGCACTCCATTGTTCCGGAGGTGCTTGATTATTCTTTTGTGTATATTCATGTATATGTATTTTGGGCATGACGGGGTCTTGTCCCGTCTTCATGTTTAGCACTCCAGTAGAGGCTCGTAGATACGCAGTGTGGGTTAAATGGTTTCACGAGATTGCTATTATGTATATATATTACTTTGATGGCCGAGAGGCACATGTATATAAAAGTATTTATTTTTCCATATGAAAGATGATTTTCCTACAATATAAGTATAGATGTGATAAAAGAGCTAAATGAGCATGATGAGAAATAGAACGAGCGGTGCTGGCTGGTTAGCCCCGGGTACCCGTCGCGGCCCCTAGCTGGGTCATGACAAAAGTGGTATCAGAGCAGTTCAATCCTAGGAAGTGTCTATGAGTTTTGTCTAGTAGAGTCTTGTTTATGGTATGTTGCGCGCCACGCTGATAAACAAGAGGCTACAGGGCATTTAGGAAAAATGACCATCTTTATTCTTATGAGATCGTGCGATATAGCCGTGTATAAGATTTTATCCTCCCTAATAGTGTGTTGTGATTCCAGAAATGCCGCCAAAGGGAAAAGCTACAGCCGCCCAAAAGGGCAAAACTACGTCAAAGAGGCGGGTTGAAAGAGAGCCTCCGATGAATATTGAAGAGGGTGAATCGCATAATGAGGCCCCATTTAATACTTCTTCCACCCCGCCTAATGTGGGAGAACAAGTACGAGCTCCAGCTCCAATTCCTCCCCCGGTTGCTTCGGGTCAACAAATGACCGAGGCCATGAATCTATTGACGCTGTTGGTTGCCGCATAAGCACAGCGGCAGAATGCGGGCCCAAGTGATCAGTCAGCTAGTACTAGAGCCCGTGACTTGATGACTTTGAATCCTCTGGAGTTCTTCGGGTCAAAGCCGGATGAAGATCCGCAAGGCTTTATTGACGAGATGTTGAGAACACTGAAAATTATTCATGCCTCCGAGACTGAATCCGTGGAGTTGGCCTTATATAGACTTTGAGATGTGGCGGTATTGTGGTATAATAATTGGATAGCTTCGAGACAAGAGAATTCACCCCCACCTTTATGGAAAGAATTTTTGGATGCTTTTATCCATCACTATTTGCCACCCGAGGTCCGCCGAGCTAGAGCGGATAGATTTCTAAATTTAAAGCAAGGAAATATGAGTGCCTGAGAGTATATCATGCAATTTAATTCCTTGGCTAGATATGCGCCGACTATGATGGCCGACATGGGAGATCGTGTACATAGATTTGTGAGTGGCTTGGGGCCACATTTGTTCAAGGATTGCTTGACGGCCTCTTTGCAAGAAGGGATGGATATTTCTCGAATACAAGCCCATGCCCAGAATTTAGAGGGACGACAACAACCACAAAGGGGTGATCGCGACAGTGATAGAAGGCAAAGCAAAAGGGCTAGAACTATGGGCACAGGCAGTGATTATAGAGGGGGATCGAGGCAGACCTATTCCCGACATTCAGGTCAGGCAGTGACTAGCGCACCTCCACGATTCGCGGATAGGGGATTTGATCTCTCTTTTCCTTCAGGACAGGGTCAGAGTTCGAGAGCTTCGGGTTCTCAGTTTGGGGGTGATTACAATCAAAGGAGACCACCAGTTCCACGATGTAGACAGTGTCGAAAATTGCACTCAGGGCCATGTCGTCAGGACACAGATGCTTGTTATGTTTGTGGACAGATTGGGCATTTGATGCGAGATTGTCCCTTGCGGCATGGTAGAGGTGGGGTTCAGCCCACAGGTTCAACAACTGGTTCTTCCTCAGTGCGCCCGGTAGGGCAGACTCCCCAGATGTCAGCGGGCCGAGGTAGAGGCAGAGGGGCAGCATCTATTTTAGGTGCCACTCAGCCCCGTGTATATGCTTTAGCCGGACGACAGGATCTTGAGTCCTCTCCGAATGTGGTTACAGGTACATTGTCTATATTTTCCCGTGATGTGTATGCATTGATAGATCCGGGTTCTACATTCTCTTATATTACTCCATATGTTGCTAGTTGTATTGGGGTGAAACCCGAGCCAATTAAACCTTTTGAGGTATTCACTCCGGTTGGTGATCCCGTGATAGCAAGACAAGTGTACAAGAATTGTGTGATTGTGATATGTGATCGCCAGACTAAAGCTGATCTGATTGACCTAGAAATGATAGATTTCGATGTGATTGTGGGTATGGATTGGTTGGCCTCATGCTATGCTAATGTTGATTGCCGGACCAAATTGGTTCGATTCCAATTTCCAGGAGAGCCCGTGCTTGAATGGAAGGGAAATACGGCATCCCCAAAGGGTAGGTTTATTTCTTACCTTAAGGCAAGAAAGATGATAGCTAAAGGCTATATTTATCATTTAGTTCGGGTTCATGACACTGAGGCAAAATCGCCAACTTTCCAATCCGTTTTGGTAGTGAATGAATTTCCAAATGTATTTCCAGATGAACTCCCAAGTCTTCCTCCAGATAGAGAAATTGACTTCGCCATTAATGTGTTGCCGGACACCCAGCCTATTTCTATTCCTCCGTACCGAATGGCTCCGGCAGAATTGAAAGAGCTAAAGGCGCAGTTGAAGGATTTGCTCGAAAAGGGATTTATTAGACCCAGTTCATCACCGTGGGGAGCACCGGTCTTGTTCGTGAGAAAGAAAGACGGTTCTCTACGAATGTTTATTGACTATAGGCAATTGAACAAAGTGACGATAGAGAACAAATATCCTCTCCCAAGGATTGATGATTTGTTTGATCAACTGCAGGGTGCCAAATAGTTTTCTAAAATAGACTTGAGGTCAGGTTATCATCAAGTGAGGGTTAAAGAAGAAGATATCCCTAAAACAGCCTTCAGAACGAGATACAGCCACTATGAGTTCCGAGTGATGTCGTTTGGATTGACCAACGCTCTGGCCGTGTTCATGAATTTGATGAATAATGTATTCAGACCACTCTTGGATTTATTCGTGATAGTGTTCATAGATGACATCTTGGTATATTCTCGCACAGAATTAGAACATGCAGATCATTTACGTATCGTACTTGGTATTCTTCGAGCCCAGGAATTATATGCAAAATTCTCAAAGTGCGAGTTCTGGCTAAGTTCTGTAACATTTCTGGGCCATGTTATTTCAGATGATGGCATTCGAGTCGACACTCAGAAAATTGAAGCTGTGAAGACTTGGCGAAGGCCTACGACGCCTACAGAAGTTCGTAGTTTTCTGGGATTGGCAAGTTACTATAGGAGATTCGTAGAGGGCTTCTCATCTATTTTGGCCCCATTGATGAAGCTAACCCAGAAGTCAGCCAAATTTTAATGGAATGATGTTTGTGAACGTAGCTTCCAAGAGTTGAAAGACAGATTGACCTCAGCTCCGGTCTTAATACTTCCAGAAGGGTCAGATGGCTATGTTGTGTATTGTGACGCTTCCGGTGTGGGATTAAGATGCGTATTGATGCAGAACGGTAGAGTTATTGCATATGCTTCGAGACAATTGCGGAAACATGAAAAGAATTACCCAACCCATGACTTAGAATTAGCTGCGGTTATTCATGCATTGAAAATGTGGAGACATTACATGTATGGTGTGTATGTTGATGTCTATACAGATCACAAAAGTCTTCAATATATTTTCATGCAGAAGGAGCTAAATCTGCGGCAGAGGCGGTGGTTAGAATTACTGAAAGACTATGACGTTAGCATTTTATACCACCCTGGCAAAGCGAATGCAGTAGCCGATGCGCTTAGCCACCGATCAATGGGCAGTTTATGTGAAATCCCTCCGGAAAAGAAAGAGATGGTCCATGAGCTCCATCAATTGGCTAATCTTGGAGTGCGTGTAATTGATTTGGGTAATGCAGGGATTGGCATTAATGATCCCACAGTCTCGTCCTTGAACATGGAAGTGAAAGAGCATCAGTATGAAGATCCTAAACTATGCCATTACGGAAACATATCTCGTGGAAAGGAGAAGTCTCCATTTGATGTTTCCATGGATGGAATTCTTAGATACCGAAACAGGCTATGTGTGCCGAATGTGGCAGAATTGCACCGACGAATTCTAGATGAAGCCCATTATTCTCGGTATTCTATTCACCCAGGTGCAACCAAAATGTATCATGATCTCAAGATGATATATTGGTGGGATTGCATAAAGGGGGACATAGCAGAATTTGTAGCACAGTGTCCAAATCGCCAGCAAGTGAAAGCCGAACATCAAAAGCCATGAGGCTTATTGCAAGCAATGGAAATCCCTACTTGGATATGGAAAGTGATTAATATGGATTTTATTGTGGGATTACCTCGTTCTCGTGGCAAGTATGATTCAATATGGGTAATCGTGTATAGATTGACAAAAGCAACCCATTTTCTTCTGGTTAGAACGTACTCAGCAGAAGACTATGAGAGGTTGTATCTCAAAGAAATCGTGCCACTCCATGGTATACCATTATCTATCATCATAGATAGAGGAGCACAGTTTACAGCCAAGTTCTGGAAGTCTTTTCAAGAGGGTCTAGGTACCCAAGTTAAGCTTAGCACGGCATTCCATCCATAGACTGATGGACAAGCCGAACGCACTATTCAAACCTTGGAAGATATGCTACGAGCGTGAGTGCTAGATTTCGATGGTAGTTGGGATGATCACTTACCCCTTATTGAATTTGCATAAAACAATAGCTACCATTCTAGTATTCGAATTGCTCCGTATGAAGCTTTATATGGAAGGAAGTGTATATCTCCAATTGGATGGTTTGAAACAGGAGAATCACAATTAATAGGCCCTGAATTGATTCAACAAGCGGTAGAAAAATTCAAGGTGATCCGAGATCGATTTTTGACAGCCCAAAGTCGCCAAAAGTCTTATGCGGACAATCGCCGACGAGACTTGGAGTTTCAGGTTGATGATTGGGTATTTTTGAAAATATCGCCAATGAAAGGGGTGATGAGATTTTGCAAGAAAGGGAAGCTAAGTCCTAGGTACATTGGACCCTATAAAATTGTCCGTAAGGTGGGTCATGTAGCTTACGAATTGGATTTACCCTCAGAGCTTGAATCAGTCCATCCAGTCTTCCATGTTTCGATGCTCCGCAAGTGTGTTGGAGATCCCACAAAGATTGTCCCGATAGATGATGTGCAAGTAACAGAAAAGCTAACCTATGAAGAAGTTCCTATTGCTATTCTAGATAGGCAAGTACGAAGACTTCGAAATAAGGAAGTAGCTTCAGTCAAGGTCTTATGGCGAAACAATAACCGGGAAGAAATGACTTGGGAGGCGGAAGAGAAGATAAAATCCACATACCCGTATTATTTCAACCCCCGGGAGAAATTCAAGATGAAACGCCAACAACATAAGGTATGTAGGCAATAAATGAAGTGTAATAATTAAAGTATCTAAACGCCCCTATTTCTATCATTACTCAGATATTATGTCCCCTACCTTCGAGAGCTTTCATAAATCTTTCTTAGAGTTTTAATGTGGTATGCCCCTGTAAGGCAGTGATATTATGGGTTGTTGCGACAGGATGGTAGTTCTATGTTACAGGGGAGACTCTGGCAAGATTTTTCTAGAATCCCTGATGACATAACATTCGAGGGGGAATGTTCCAAAAGGGGGGGGGGGGGGGGGGGGGGGGGAGAATGTTACACCTCGGAAATTTCCCCGTGAATGTACAGTGAATAGACTAACGATGGATACGAATATATGATGTATTAATAAGAAGGGAATGACGTTTGACGACCATAAGTAAGGTTTTCAAAGGCAATTGCAATAAGAGATGGGTTATGCTCCATAATGACTATCTGTAGGTTCTGAAAACGTGAAAGTTGCAGAATTGCACTTCGGCCCAGTCGATCGTAAAGTGAAATACGGATCGTAAATTGCCCCAACGTCTTTTAACTTCCAAAACTTCAACTTTCTGCCAAATGGTTAAATACGACTTAGAATACGAACCGTAAATTGAAATACGGCCCGTAAACTGCGATTGTAAATCACCATGACCTCCAGCATACCTTTCTGCTTCTGTTATGCTTTAATACGCTCAAGAAATATGGACCGTAAACTGGAATACGGCCCGTAAACTGAGTTTACGACCACTGTGCACTTTCAGCTACTGTTCATTCCGAATCAGATTTTAAGTCATTAAAAAGGAGACCCACGCTCATTACTTCATTTCATTTCCATACCATTTCTCTCTAGAAACCTCTAGAGTATTCTCCACTCTTCATCTACAAGGAAACAAAGGAAATAAAAGATCAATATCAAGAATTCAAGTGAATCAAGTGTATGGAACTCATCAAAGTTCATCCAAGCTGAGAAATTTAAAGAAAAGTGAACTAGAGTTTTGTTGCAAAAAGAGTAATACAACTCAAGGCTTGTTTCTACAACATCTAAGGTAAGCTTTATGGTAATTACATGTTACTTAGGGTATGGAAGAGTTGGAACACTTGGATTATAGAAAGGTATAAGAAATCGATCATGAAAGTGTGAATAGTAGCATTGGTTAGTAAGGGTTTGAATGGAGCCATGATCATTGATAATTTGTGATTATAAAAATGTTAGGAATGACATTTTGACCATGGAATGAGTATTGTATGTGAGAAAACGCGATAATGAACTATAACCATAAGTGTGGAGAAATTGAAGGGAAATGGTGAGTTGTGGTAAATGTATACAAATGGTGATTGTTGTTTGCAATATTGTGATTGTTGTTCTGAATGTTTGGGAGTTGATGTAGAACATAGGAAAAAGTAGTATAAACGAAGGAAATGCTGCCCAATTTTCTCTAGCGTTAGTAAGTCCGTACTTATGATTGTTTAGCTAATAACGATATGAATTCTCTTGAAGGCAGAACGTGATATTTAAGGAGAACAAGCGAACGCTAGGATAATTAAACGACAACGGTATGTAAGGCTTATCCCTTCCTTCAAAGTCATGAATCTTCCAAGTTTTTCCATGATCCTCCTACATGATGGAGCTTATGAGTCCATAAATATACTAAACTACATTCGAGCATAATAGTGATGATGATGAGTTAAAGTATAGCGATTCGAGAGTTCATGATATAATGATCCTATAACATTGATGATGATATTATTGCTCACACTCACCTTATATATTATTTCCTTCAAGGTGAGGCAGGATACTCGTAAATGTTCATAATATAATTGGGGGTTCACGACCTTATGCCACCCCGATGTAGTTATGGTTGTCTTCAAAGTTTAATGTATGTTCCTAATGAAAAATGTGAAATAATGCTAGCTTATAATATGCCTATGTTATGCATGAAAATGCCGAGCTATGATAAGATTACGATATGTTCATGAGATGTGTAATAATGATGGATTATTATTGACGATATGACGATATGATTCCACCGCGCCAAGATGGCCGGGTATGTCACCGCTAAGGCGGGCTGTATATGATTCCACCGTGCCTCAATGGCCGGGCATGTCACCGCTAAGGCGGGCTGCTATGTTTACACCGAGCCTAGAGGGCCGGGCATGATCACCACTAGTGGGCGGCATATGATGGTTACCCGGACGCGGGATAACGATGAGGATTGTGATGTGACAAGATATGTGATGTGATGACATATGTACTATGATTATGTAAACTATGATATATGTACGAAATGTATTCGCTTATGACACTCTTGCAGGTTTTATCTTTCTCTTATGGCTCACGATCCTCCTATTATATTTATTTCATTCTTGTCTTACATACTCAGTACAATATTCGTACTGACGTTCATTTTCTTTGGACGCTGTGTTCATGCCCACAGGTAGACAGGGAGGCGAGCTTGAGTCAGACTCGTAGGAGCTGTTAACCGATTGAAAGCACTCCTTTGTTCCGGAGTTGCTTGATTATTCTTTTGTGTATATTCATGTATATGTATTTTTGGCATGACGGGGTCTTGTCCCGTCTTCATGTTAAGCACTCCAGTCGAGGCTCGTTGATACGCAGTGTGGGTTAGATAGTCTCACGAGATTGTTATTATGTATATATATTATTTTGATGGCCGAGAGGCACATGTATATAAAAGTATTTATGTTTCCATATGAAATATGATTTTCCTACAGTATGAGTATAAATGTGATAAAAGAGCTAAATGAGCATGATGAGAAATAGAACGAGCGGCGCTCGGTGGTTAGGCCCGGGTCCCGGTCGCGGCCCCTAGCTGGGTCGTGACAATAATGATGACGACGATAATAGCGATAACGATAATGATGACGATGATAATAGTGATAATGCTAAAGATGCCTATGATCTTATATGTATGTGTGCCTATGTATGGCTATTATGAAACCCCGAGCTTATATGGCCGGGTAGAATACATAGATGTATATATATATATATATATATATATATATATATATATATGACGATGCGCGCGCACCACTGCAGTTGGGTACGGATAACACTGAGCCTTGGTAGGGCCAGGTATGTGGAACACTGAGCCTTGGTTGGCCAGGTATGTATGATCACCGAGCCTAACCATGGTCGGGTACATGAAACACCGAACCTTCATGGTCAAGTATTCTATGTAAATGATATGTATACGATATGGATATGTATAGGATATAGATATGTGTATGAATACGGACATGATACAAATACAAATACGAATAAGTATATGTATATGAATACGATTATGGATACGAATGTAAATGAGTACGGATATGAATACGGATACGGATACGGATGTATGTACACAATCATGCAGTAGAAATGGAAAGTACCTATGAAAGACAAGTAAGTGCTTATGACGATGATACTACTATTAACCATCTTATGCTATTTCTTATGTTGCTTATTATGCTTCTATATTTATATTGATCGTGCTTTACATACTCAGTACATTCTTCGTACTGACATCCTTTTATTTGTGGACGTTGCGTCATGCCCGCAGGTGGCCAGGGAGACCGGCTTGACCCATAGATACATTTTTCAGGGACTACATAGCAGAGCTCCATCTCATTCGGAGCTATAGCTTTTGGTATTGATTATTTTGTGTACATATTTATGGGCAAAGCGGGGTCCTGTCCCGCCTATATGATATGACATACTCTCCTTAGAGGCTCGTAGACATGTGTATATACTTTGATGTGTTTGGCCTTGTCAGTCTGTATTTTGTATATCATTTTGTTAGCCTCGTTGGCTTATGTACATTAATATGGGAATAGTTGTAAATGATGATATAAATGCATTGATTGTCCAACGGAATTAGTAGGATTGATGAGTAGAAAGCATGATTTATTATGTGGTTCACCTAGATGTAAATAAAAAGGTATGTTAAGAGGTGCCCGAGTGGGCTAGCACCGGGTGCCCGTCGTGGCCCTCCGTAGAGCCGTTCTGTCCTAGGGTGTGTCTGTGAGCCGTGCCCAGTAGAGTCTTGGTTATGGGTGTGTTGCGCGCCACACTTATAAATAAGAGGCTGCGGGCATTTTAGGAATGATTTAACTTTGTTCTTCATAACATCATGCGAAAGAGCTATGATATAAGAACTTTCTTCTCCTTAACCGTGTATTGTGTATTTCAGAGATGCTTGTAAAGAGAAAGGCTATAGCAACCCAAAAGGGCAAGACAGTGACAGAAAAGCAGGCTGAAAGAGCACCGCCAACAGTTGTAGAGGAAAGTGAGTCCCAGAATGCGGCTCATTCTCAGTCCTCCCAGATAGTACCTATTTATGAGGAGCGTGAGGGAGCCGCAGCCCCAGCTCTAGTACCTCCGGCTCCTCCACCGGATGCTTCAGGCTAAGATGTAAAAGAGGCCATTCATTTGCTTACTGAATTAGTTACTTCCCAGACTCAGCGGCAAAGTATGGGGCAAGGTGATAGGGTTGTTAATGCAAGGGCCTGTGACTTCATTAGCTTCAACCCTCCGGAATTCTTTGGATCAAAGCCGGATGAGGACCCTCAGAATTTTATTGATGGAATGTTGAGGACGCTTCGCTTGATACATGCTTCGGACACCGAATCGGTGGAATTAGCGTCCTAGATTGAGGGATGTTGCGGTTCATTAGTACACTGTTTGGATGGCTTCACGAGGAGCCAATGCGCCTCCCCCGGTATGGCAAGAATTTGTTGATACTTTCCTCCGACATTACTTGCCTCCAGAAGTTCGGCGAGCTAGAGCCGATAAATTCTTGAATTTGAGGCAAGGTTGCATGAGTGCTTTAGAGTATAGTCTCTGCTTCATTTCTTTGGCTAGGTATGCTTCGGCCATGGTAGCGGATATGGGGTGACCGAGTGCACTGATTTGTGAAAGGCCTAGGGCCACATTTGATGAATAGGTGCTTGACTGTGTCCCCTCAGGACAATATGGATATTTCACGCATTCAGGCCCATGCTCAAAATTTAGAAGAAAGCCTACAACAACAAAGAAGTGAGCGTGAGCATGATAGGGGACATAGCAAGAGATCTAGATCTTCGAGTCCGATGAGTGAGTATAGAGGCGGGCACAGACAGTAGTTTTCTAGGCATTCAGGCCATTCTATGACTAGTGCGCCTCCGTGGTTTTCAGGCCAGAGATTTGATAGATCTACTCGTTCCGGGCCAAGTCAGAGTTTTTCGGGATCTTAGTTCAGATGTGATTCGGGTCAGGCGAGGCCACCCGTACCACGATGTTCCCAGTGTGGGAAGTTACATTGGAGTCAGTGCCGATTCGGTTCAGAGGTTTGCTATTCATGTGGTCGTCCTGACCATATTATGCGTGATTGCCCTTAGTTGGTGGTAGAGGTAGGACCCAACCTTTAGGGTCGGTAGCCGGATCTTCATCATCTGTACTTCCTATGGGGATAGGTTCACACGCGCTAGTCAGCCATGGTAGGGGCAGAGGGAGAGTCCCCAGTTTTAGCGGTCATAAGCACCGTATTTATGCTTTGGCTGGATGCCAAGATCTTGAGTCTTCTCCTGATGTGGTCACAGGTATATTATCGGTATTTTCTCATGATGTATATGCTTTGATAGATCCGGGCTCCATATTGTCATATGTTACTCCGTATATTGCGAGTCAGTTTAGAGTCGAACCGGAGTCGATCAAACCTTTTGAGGTGCTACACCTATTGGTGAATCGGTAATAGCTAGCCGAGTATATAGAAATTGTATAGTTGTGGCTTGTGACTGTCGTACTATGATTGACTTGCATGAGTTAAAAATGGTAGACTTTGATGTTATTATGGGCATGAATTGGTTGGCTTCTTGCTATGCCAATGTCGATTGTAGAATGAAAATGGTTCGTTTCCAATTTCCGGGAGAACTAGTTTTAGAATGGAAAGGGATTATTGCGTCACCAAAAAGTAGGTTTATTTCCTATCTAAAGGTAAGGAAAATGAACACAAAAGGTTGCATTTATCATCTAGTGTGGGTTCAAGATGTAGAAGCTGAAACGCCGACTCTTCAGTCAGTTCCCGTAGTAAATGAATTTCCTGATGTTTTTCTGGAAGAGCTTCCAAGCCTCCCTCCTGAGCGGGAGGTTGATTTTGCTATTGATGTGTTGCAAGACACTAAGCCTATTGAAATACTTGCTTGAGAAAAGATTTATTAGGCCTAGTTCATCACCGTGGGGAGCACCCGTATTGTTTGTCCGAAAGAAAGATGGCTCCTTGAGAATGTGCATTGACTGTCGGCTACTGAATAAGGTGCCGATTAAGAAAACATATCCTCTTCCGAGTATTGATGACTTATTTGATCAATTACAAGGTGCCAAATGGTTTTCCAAGATAGATTTGAGGTCCGGGTATCATCAAGTGAGAGTTAGGGAGAAGGATATCCCTAAGATAGCCTTCAGAACAAGATATGGTCATTTTGAGTTCCGGGTAATGTCATTTGGGCTAACTAATGCACCGGCAGTATTTATGGATTTGATGAACAACGTGTTCAGGCCCTTCCTAGTTCTATTTGTGATTGTATTCATCGACGATAT